>NC_057825.1:69599672-69902702 GCF_910594005.1 Cervus elaphus | reverse complement strand
CAAATAATATATAGCACCTTATACCTGTATAAATCTTTTCCATTTTGAATATTCTAAAATTATTTATTTGCTGATTAACTGCTCTGTTTCCTTAGTTTGTTCTTTGTTATTAATAGTCTTATAATGGACTCCCTGGTCCTTTATTTCAGGTTTCCTATGATTGCTATTCTTTTTTCAAGTGTTCTATGTCTATGTGTTCTATTTAGAAGGGGCTTTTATCATCTTTATCTTTCAAAATTTTTTTATATTCTGTTTTATGCTACCTTACTTTTAATTTCAAAGAGGTTTTTTGTGCTTCTTATAAGTGTTTAGTTATGCATGTATGTATAATTTAATGGTATTTATACAATATGTTTGATTTATTTTATTGCATTGTTTTCTGACTTGTCTGCTTCTTCTGAGTGTTTTAGTTTTCTGTTTTATTTTTTCTCATTCATGTAAGAAACATAGTCAAGTGATAAGACTATAGAAAATAGGGGAAATGTTCTGCATGTATCACTGGT
Source organism: Cervus elaphus (assembly GCF_910594005.1). Lineage (NCBI taxonomy): Eukaryota > Metazoa > Chordata > Mammalia > Artiodactyla > Cervidae > Cervus > Cervus elaphus. The sequence goes on along the minus strand of NC_057825.1, from coordinate 69,902,199 downwards.
GTTGGTTACCTTGTTAACTAGTGGGCCTTCTCTGTGTGAGCTGGCTGAATTGACTTTTCCCATAAGTTGGTTAATTTATGTCACAATTTTATAGTAAACATTCTCAAACTAATCTCCTTTCTTCGTTGTATTTCATACTTCTGATGTCTGAGTCTTTTGAGGGTTCCATGATGTGTACAGACCTGCCCATGCATTTCCCCCACTGCAGGCATCATTTTTAATTTTCTCTGGCTGCTCTGTTACTGTTTAGGTATATGATTTAAAATTCCAAAATTTTTTTGCTGGCATCTCTTTTTCTGTTATTCTTACCCTTAAATATTTTCTTTTTATCAGTGTGATAAAATTATATTTAAAGAAATTATATGTTTTTGCCATTTAAGAAATTAGTTTTCATACCCATTCTTATGTTTAATCAGTAATTCAATAAGTTTGTGCTAACCGACTAATAGGTATTTGGCCTCTGGACTCTGTCCTCAAAGTACTTACATTTCATCTAGAGTAATATAGCTAATGTCTAAAAAAAAAAAAGAAGATCAGTACACTATACATTAATGGGATAAAAAATATAACTGAAACTCAGGAAAGGAAGACACACATATGGATGGAGTATTTAGAGAAGAGAGAGAAGAAAATGTAGGTCATTCACTGATACTTAAGAAATGGAACACATTTGGTCTTTGCTAGATTAAAGAAGACATCAATAACAATGAGGAAAATCATGCAGAGAATGCTTAACCATAGTTAGTAAATATGCTAAACTTAGTATAGACTACTCACCTAATTCTCCAAATATATGGGCTAGTTACAATTATTTCCTTCACTTTCATAAAACAAAACAAAACAAAAGATGTAGTTGGAGAAGGACTTGCTTAACATCAGAAACTTAATCAACAGTTGAACCAGGATTCAAGCCCCAAAGCCTAACTTTAAAACCTATGCTCTTAAACAGTAGGTTAAATTGATATTTGTATATTTACAGCTTAACTTAATAATTTATTTGAATTCAGAGTAAGAATTTTTAGAGTTTTCTTAGAAAACCAAATATAATTTTAACTGTGACAGAAAATGACAAGGAGATGTAGACTGGTTTATGATATAGCCTAATTAAAGAAGAGTTAAACTTCTTTTATTAAAAATGTATTCTACTGAAACTGGAAGGAAAGCTGCAGTTTTAAGCTGAAGGTGAACAAGATAACAAAGCAATGAGCTGACGCTGGTTGCAGGATCTTAAAATTCTTGATTAATGTAATCAGCAAGTTTTGAAATAAAAATGCCATAGAACATTACTGTTATTCACTCCCCCCAAACATTCTAAGAATCCAAAAATGTTAATAAATGAAACAGAATACGCACACAATTAGATATAAATTTGTAGATAAATTATATTTTCAATAAGATCTTTCCCTAAATATACATGCATTAAGATTCTGTAAGACACAGTTCAATTCAGTTGCTCAGTTGTATCTGACTCTTTGCGACCCCATGAATCGCAGCACACCAGGCCTCCCTGTCCATCACCAACTCCTGGAGTTTACTGAAACTCATGAGTCGCTATGTCATCCAACCATCTCATCCTCTGTCGCCCCCTTCTCCTCCTGCCCCCAATCCCTCCCAGCATCAGGGTCTTTTCCAATGAGTCAATGTTTCGCATGAAATGGCCAAAGTATTGGAGTTTCAGCTTCAGCATCAGTCCTTCCAATGAACACCCAGGACTGATCTTCTTTAGGATAGACTGGTTAGATGTCCTTGAAGTCCAAGGGATTCTCAAGAGTCTTCTCCAACACCACAGTTCAAAACCATCAATTATTTGGCACTCAGCTTTCTTCACAGTCCAACTCTCACATCCATACATGACCACTGGAAAAACCATAGCCTTGACTAGACGGACCTTTGTTGGCAAAGTAATGTCTCTGCTTTTTATTATTTATTTATTTATTTATTTTTTGTCTCTGCTTTTTAATATGCTGTCTAGGTTAGTCATACTTTCCTTCCAAGGAGTAAGCATCTTTTAATTTCATCTGCAATCACCATCTGCATGTGATTTTGGAGCCCAAAAAAATAGTCTGACACTGTTTCCACTGTTTCCCCATCTATTTCCCATGAAGTGATGGAACCAGATTCCATGATCTTAGTTTTCTGAATGTTGAGCTTTAAGCCAACTTTTTCACTCTCCTCTTTCACTTTCATCAAAAAGCTTTCTGGTTCCTCTTCACTTTCTGCTATAAAGGTGGTATCATCTGCATGTTTGAGGTTATTGATATTTCTCCCGGCAATCTTGATTCCATCTAGTGCTTCTTCCAGCCCAGTGTTTCTCATGATATACTCTGCATATAAGTTAAATAAGCAGGGTGACAATATACAGCCTTGACGTACTCCTTTTCCTGTTTGGAACCAGCCTGTTGTTCCATGTCCAGTTCTAACTGTTGCTTCCTGACCTGCACATAGGTTTCTCAATAGGCAGGTCAGGTGGTCTGGTATTCCCACCTCTTTCAGAATTTTCCACAGTTTATTGTGATCCACACAGTCAAAGGCTTTGGCATAGTCAATAAAGCAGAAATAGATGTTTTTCTGGAACTCTCTTGCTTTTTTGATGATCCATGGATGTTGACAATTTGATCTCTGGTTCCTCTGCCTTTTAAAACCAGCTTGAACATCTGGAAGTTCACAGTTCACGTATTGCTGAAGCCTGGCTTGGAGAATTTGATCATTACTTTACTAGCGTGTGAGATGAGTGCAACTGTGCAGTAGTTTGAGCATTCTTTGGAATTGCCTTCCTTTGGGATTGGAATGAAAACTGGCTTGTTATATTTTACCCCCTTTGAAATACAATAATTTGAAATATTAGAAGCTTGATGCAACAAACTTAGTCTATCAGGCATGTAATGATGAGTGCTTCCACTAATTAATAACAAATAGCTTACATGTTGCTAAGAAGTATTCTTCCTTATAATTACAAAATAACCTCCAAACATATTTACTAGTATGGCTCTCTGCTGTTTTTGCATGTCTGTTAATCAAATTTTAGCATAAAAAAATTAAGAGGATAACAAGCTTTCAGCAATTAAAGAGGGGCTTGATGTGGTGGAAGTAGAGGACTAGAATCAGAAATTTCTGCTCTGTGAATAACAATGATATTGTCTAACATAAAGTAATTAAAAAAAAAACTACTTTCAGAAAGCAAGTCTGCTCAAATACCAAATGAAAAAAAGTAGTGCTCCACATAAATTTCTGTTCCTGGGCATCTTAAAAAAATTGCAAACAGTGATGTGTATCTCCTGCCCATTCAAAGTGATTTCTAATTTCTGCATTAAGTTTAATTAGCAAGGGGCTTAGCTGGTGGATCAGACTGTAAAGAATCTGGCTTCAATGCAGGAGACCTGGTTTTGATTCCTGGGTCAGGAAGATCCCCTGGAGAAGGGAAAGGCTACCCACTGCAATATTCTTGCCTGGAAAATCCCATGACAATGGAGCCTGGCGGGGTACAGTCCATGGGGTGTCTCAAAGGGTTAAACGTGACTCAGTGAATAACACACACTCACACACTTAGCCAGAAAGGAGACAATTTCTGGCATTATGCATATGCGCTTTAAATATCATTGTTGTTGTTCTTGTTGTTAATGTTATTTTGACTATATGTTTATACATTTAGCTTATGCAATTTACAAAAAAAAAAAAAAATTCAAGTGCATTTAGCCTGGCAGATCATTTGGTTAAATGACCAGCCAAATGACTACTTTCTATCAGAAAGAAGTCTGACTTCATCGCATTTTAGTTATTACAGTGGCTTTCACTTCAAAATAACTGTGCTAATACAAGCCCCATGGCACCTACTTTGGAATTCAAATACTAAGACAGATAGACAGATGATGGACAGACAGGGTCTGGCAGACTACAGCATAGAGAACTGTGTAATAAGTTTGATATTAATTCTCCAGTTTTGTCTTTTTCTTTTTGCCTTTTATTTTTTTGGTAAGGTCATGTTGTTTAGTTACCATTATACCCTCCCTCAAGAGCTATGCATTTTTTAATTATTTTTTTGGTTGGAGCCGAAGAATACAGATGCAGCTAGATGGGATTCTGGAAATCTGATCAATTTGCCTTTTCTTTCCTTAGTAATCTGGATCAAAGGCAACTGTGCAAAGTGTGAAAATGGGAAAGAAGCTTCAGAAACATCAGTAGATCTGAACTTCCAGACCTGCAGAATTTTCAATTTGATCCATTTTCAGACATAAGAACATTTAAAAATGAATATCTTTTACACAATTCTCTTAAAATGAACTATGCCATGTACTTTCTGGAAAGTCTGCCTCTCTCAGGAATAAGCACAACTAAGGTTGAAGACATCTGTTATAAAGCATTATTCATTCTTCATCCTAACAAAATCACTTTGCCTGTTGACAAGGTCAGGAATTATAAAGTGAAGAAAAATAAAAGAGTTTATTCAAGAAGATCTTACTGCATCAACACAGTCCCTTTAGTCTATCATATCAGGAAAAGGAGATGGCATTTGTCTATGGTGACACAATTGAGCTGAATTTAAATACTTGAAGGAGTCTGTCAGCAACTCTGTGAAACCAATCTGAAATAGTCCATTTTCTTACTGTGTTTAATTTTTTAAATTTTTCTTAAATGTGTTTAATTGGGTTGGGCCTCAGGACATATATTTATCAGACTTCTAGTGCTTCATAGCTAATGCCCTGTCCCAATGTCTCAAAAATCTGTCTCTCTCATGCTATTTGATTTGTCTTCTATGTCTCAAAAACAGCTGCTCAAAAGCCATGAGTACACATAAAACCAGCAGCCAAAAATCATACCATTTCATTAAGACTATACTGATTTAAATTATTATGAAAAGATTTATAATTATAATTCTGTGGTGGGGGGTGGAGAGAGCAAGAGATAGAAAGAGAGACTTCAATATTTTTAAAAAATAAAAGATTCATCAAGCCATCTTATTGCTTTATGGCTCCACAGATAGATATTACAGGGATTTTTTTTATTCCATTTACCCTTCATTTATATTTTTTTTCTTTCTTATTCACAGACTGATGAATAATAACAAAGAAGCATTATCATATATACCCATAAAGTATATGCAGAAGCATTTCATAAATATTAATTTATGCTGTAAAAATAATAAACAACTTAAACAAAATATTTTGTTTTTTAAACTGGAGCTGTGCAGAATAAGCCCACCTGGGTCTTGGAATCCATGATATAATCATGTAAATTGCTCTCAGAAATAAAAAATAGACACATTATAACAAAAATATATCTAAAAATTAATCTTAAAGTGGAGATTTATATACCATGGAAACTTGAAAAAGTACAAAGATGTACACATTGTGAATTCACAGGTGAAATGCGAGCACAAGATTTTCAAGGCTCTATAATGAAATGGGAGCAGAAGCTACTTATACAGGCGTGTACAGAACTTACACAAAGCAAAGAGATTATGCAAATCACATGCAAATGTGTAGTAGGGTGTCACAGTAGTATGTCCCACGTAGTAGTGTGCCTTAAAAGTACACGGATAATGATGTTGAATCTCCAAATTGATTTACAAAGGCCAGGAAGTCATATTCATATGTTACCCAGGTAAAGGAATCTATTTTATTCATTCAGAAAGAGAAGAAAAATGCCTGGAGCTGTAGAAAGTCATCCCTTTTCAATTTGTTACTTCAGAACCATCTCTAGGTTACAGGGCAACATTCACACATCCTCAGTTATGTTAAGGCCTGAGTATATGGCCCAGGATATCACAGGTAGCTTGCTTTTGTGACCTTTTTCCTGGGGTATTCCTTTGTTCTGTTTATTTTCTTTCCTAAGAAGGAAAAATACAGAGTTAAAATATCCGCAGAATTCTCTTTACCTATAAAGACTACCTTCTACTACTTGCAGTGAAGTTCTGTATAAGTGAGTGATTAAAACGTCTCAATATTTGAAAAGTGAAAATGAATGTCACTTAGTCATGAATGACTCTTTGCAACACCATGGACTATACAGTCCTTGGAATTCTCCAGGCCAGAATACTGGAATGGGTAGCAGTTCCCTTCTCCAGGGAATCTTCCCAACCAGCTGAGCCACAAGGGAAGCCCTCATCTACTTTAGAACTGCCCTGGAGGTCACTCACCTATACAGAACTTCACTGCAAGTAGTAGGAAATAGTCTTTATGTGTTGCATGCCTGATTACTTTCCTGGACTAATACTAACTGAGCCCTTGTAAGTACTAACACCTCTGAATATATGGACATTGAAGAGGAGAGATTCCTTCCACTCTTCTTTCATGTAACAGTTGATTTCAGATCTGACTATTTTAGGACCAGGGCACTTATCCCAGGTCTGCATGGTATCAGGCCACAAGGCGTGCTTCTTGGTGGGGGCCACTTATAATGAGTAAGCAAAATCTTAACTTTCTCACAATGTTTTTAATGTGAGATTTTAAAAAATATTTTTTTATATTTTTATAATATATTTTATATTTTTATATATTTTTATATTTTTTATATTTTTAATGGAGATATTCATTCCATTTTAACCCCTACTTACTTATAAGAGATCCTTTGTATCCTTCACAGTTCTATCTGGGAAAAGATACAAATCTCTCTTTTGGAGGGTGAAGGAGTATTGGAAGGTATATTTTCTTTTCAACTTTATGCCCTTCAGAATATTAATAGCTTTTTCACAGGGCTAAAAAGTGCAATTGATCTTAAGATTCATTTTTTTTTATTGTATATAACAATATGCAATGCAAACTCAGTGTTTCCTGCTTTCTAGGACTAATATCTCAATGTGTAGAATGCAATCCAGATAGATAGAAATGTAGAAAGAAAGAAAGACAGATAGATATTCATACCTACACACACACACACACATTTTAATGTGCATACATTAAAATACAGTGATTGTATAATGGCAAGTATAATAGAACTTTCTACTTTTAATTTCTAAAATGTAATTACCATGACATTAGCACTATAGAAAACAATAAGTATGTTTATTCTGAGAGTTACCTTGTGATTATACTAAAACAGCAGTTTAATGCATTTATTGTGGAGTAAATAATTAAAGTAACTAAAATATTTTGCAAATATCAATTGTTCTATAAATGCTAATATGTTCATAGAAGAGACATATAGATGTTTAGGAAGAATGATTGAATTGACAAATATGAAATTGCATTTCCTTACTAATTGGATGAGATCCACCTTCATTATGGAAAGCAATATGCAATACTCCAAGTCCATAGAAGTAAATGTAAATTTCACACAAACACCCTCACAGAAACACCTTGAATAATATTTAATCAAACTATTTGAGCACCATGGCCCAGACAAGTTGCCATATAAAATTAACCATCACAGCATATTATCCAGGACTTGTAATAATAATAGATTAATGTTCTCCTTTTAGTATTTTACCTTTGTTACCTAATTTTTTTAAAAGAAAGATTTTATATCAATAAAATTAAACGGCAACTCAATGTCACCGTCATCTGCTATTAATAAAATTAAAATAATATAAAGTAACTAAAATAATGTTTCTGTAGTCTACTAAAACTCATGAAACTCATCTTATCCTAGTCTATTTTTAAAAAATGAGAGAATTTGGAAAATTTTAGAGAGGTATTAATGACTTTCTGGCACCAAGGTAAGACTTCCACATTGATTAAGTCAATTCATTTAATTAGAATTAAAAAGTAATTAATTAAAGTATTCCACACAGTGATAGAAAGAGGAGGTACGATGATTACTCTTTGCAGAAAACAAGTATAAATGACAGTATTGCCAGTAACAACCATTCAGTGGCACCAGAAATAAGCCAAAGGCAAACAGTATTGAGAAGCATTTGTTCTTTAAAAAGTGCTGAAGTGTTACAAAAATGCAGGCTGCATCTGTGACTTTTTGCCTGGAAATGCTCCTACCCTCTTTCTGCCCTCTTCCCTGCTTGATCACTGGAAATGAGAGCTTTACTGGTATGGGGTTTGGGCAAATTATCAGCTTTACAGGTGCAGACTTGATTTAATGTGGGAATAGGAGATATGCCCAGGTCTTTGCCAACTAAAATCAGCCGGCTCAGTTTGAAAGATATGCAATGTCCATATAGACACGGGAATCTAAAACTGAGGTCCCAGTTCTGGAAGGGCAGTAGACAAGGCAGGAATTTAATGGTGATATCCTAAAAGTGACAGATCCATATAAGAGCTGAAAGGAGCTCCAAACCTATCCTTGGCGCTAGATAAACTACACATGCAGTGGGGGGTGGGGGTGGGGTGACCCAAAGAACCATGAAAATCTAAAATGTACGGGCTATTGAAAATTTCTAAGGAATTTAAATGCATTTCTCTACCCATTCAGGGCGAGCTCAACAGAACACAGAGCCTTATGGACTTAGGCACATTATGTGACTACTGACATACACCCACACATAGGAGAAACAAGAAACCAAGTAGAAAAGATTAAATGTTTTATCAACTGCATAGTAGATAAAACTTAAGAACAGGCAAGTTATTGAAAACTGCAACTCTCAGGATAATAAAATAAAGTCCAAAATTACTATATTAACTACAATTTTCAATTAACTAAAAATTATTAAGCATGAATATAAACAGAAAAGTGACCAAAAAATAGCAACATAGCAAATGACAGCCAAAATAACTTAACTCTGAGTGAGCCCAGATATTTAATTTAGCAAATAACACTTTTAAAGCTGCTATAATTAAAATGTTCGAAGTAAAATAGTAACATATAATAAAAGAACTAAAGATAAGTGTGCTAACAATGAGCAACAAATAGAATATTCAAGAGAGAAATGAATATAATAGCAAAGAAACAAAAGGGAAAGTTGCAATGAGAAGCCAGTAATTTAAATGAAAATATAAACCAGATGGGCTCTGAGAAGATCTGAGATGGCAATAAAAAAAACAATAAATAATAAAGCAAGTAGAAAATTAGTAAAGGTAAAGAAGACTTGAACAAGTTTATTTAAGCAGCATTCAAAAGGTAAAATAATTTGAAATAAGTGTAACAAAAGTGGTATAAGTCCTGTAAATGAAACTTATAAACCACTGCTAAAGAAATTAAAGAAGTTTTTAATGAACAGAGAAATATATCATGTCCTCAGGCTGAAAGACTTGCTATTTTAAGGTGGCAGAATATTCCAAACTTATCTACAAATCAACATAATCGCTATCAAATTCCCAGTGGATTTTTGAGACAGACCAACTGACTAAATTTACATGTGAAAAAAACTTCCAGAAGTGCTACTATCTTTTACCGTGATTTCAAAATAATTTTAGATTTACCAAATAGCTGCAAAGATTGTACACAGAATTCTCACATTACCATCCCCCTATTTCTCCTAATGTTAGCAACTTGCATAACTATGTCACTTTTATCAAATTTCATAAATTAACATGGTAAAACTTAATTACCTAAAGTATGCACTTTATTTATATTGCTTCAATTTTTCTACCAATAATTTTTGTCTTTAGCCTTATACTGTCTGTATACTTTGCCACTGCCTTTCTTTCCCACTAGTTTCAATAAAAATGTCCTGGATTTTAATTCAGTTAGTTAGATTTATTTTTCACTGTCCCTCAGTAGGAACTATCTTCAGTTCCTACCACATCCTTATTTGAAATGAAAAAAATCTTCAGATAGTAAAATTTAATTTTTGCACTATGTGCTTCAATATGTTTTTGGAAACTTCATACAATAATGCATCTGCCATTACAGAAACATACAGAATACCACATTATGATAAAAATTATTAATGTGCAACCTATTTACAGCCTATCTCTCCTCCCTCCCCAAACCCCTTAGCAAGTACAGGTCTTTTTTTTTTTTTTTTCCTGGTTCAAGAATTTAGTCTTTTCCAAAATATTATATAAATGCTATCACAAAACATTTATACTTTTGACTCTGATTTCTTTCCCGTAGTAAAATTTGAGACTCATTCTTTTTGTTTAAATCCATAGTTTATTCCATTGTATGGATTTACCGCATTTATATCTATTTACTTATTAAATGACATGTATCTTGTTTCCAAATATTGGAATTTATGAACTGAGTTGATTCAAACATCTAATAGATTATTGTATGAGCATAAATATTCAATGCACTTTGGTAATAGTATATATTTGCTGGTTTATATTTTATATGATAAATCATCTATTTTTCTTTCAGAGGTGCTGTACTGTTTCCACAGGCAGTAGAAATGTTTTCTTTGTATAGCATGCTTGACAGCACTTGATATTGTCATTTTATATTTTTCAGCCACTTTAGCAATGGTCTAAATGTTCCTCAGCATGATTTTAATATGCATGTCCATAATAATATGATATTGAGTTACTTTTCATTTGCTTACTTAACATTTATATATCTTTTGTCAGAATGTGTCTCTTATGATTTTATGTTCATTTTCTTATTCAGTCTTTTTGGTTACTGAATTTTTTAGAATCTTTTTATATTCAGGATAAAAGCTAATGTCAGATATACGATACATGCATATTTTCTCCAGAATTTGGCTTACCTTTTCATTACACTAAAATTTCACAAAGAAAAAGGTTTGTTTGATAAAGTCACCAGTTAAACTTGTTGCTTTTTATATATAATGCTTTTAATGTCATATATTAAAAAAATCATAAAATTCAAGGTCCTGAGATTTTATATTTTACAGAAATTGTGTCATTTTATATTTGTCTATAGTCCATTTTGACTCAGTTCTTGGATGAAGTGAGAGGTATGTGTCAAGGTTTATTATTTGTTTTTAATATGAAGTACAATAAGTACAGTGCCATTTATTGAAAAAAGTATCATTCATCAACCGAATTTGAGTGCAATTTTGAATAAAATGCTGACTATATTTCTGATGATCTATTGCTGGGTTCTCCATTCTGTATCAATGAACAATCAATGGATATTATCTTGATTAGTATTCAGTTCAGTTCAGTCATTCAGTCGTGTCCGACTCTTTGCGACCCCATGAATCGCAGCACGCCAGGACTCCCTGTCCATCTCCAACTCCTGGAGTTTGCTCAAACTCATGTCCATTGAGTCGGCGATGGCATCCAACCATCTCAACCTCTGTCGTCCTCTTCTCCTCCTGCCCTCCATCTTTCCCAGCATCAGGGTCTTTTCCAATGAGTCAGCTCTTCGCATCAGGTGGCCAAAGTATTGGAGTTTCAGCTTCAACATCAGTCCTTCCAATGAACACCCAGGGCTGATCTCCTTTAGGATGGATGGATGGATCTCCTTGCAGTCCAAGGGACTCTGAAGAGTGTTCTCCAGCACCAGAGTTCAAAATCAATTCTTCGGTACTCAACTTTCCTTATAGTTCAACTCTCTCATCCATACACGACTACCGCCTTGACTAGATGGACTTTTGTTAACAAAGTGATGTCTCTGATTTTTAATGTGGTGTCTAGGTTGGTCATAACTTTCTTTCCAAGGATAAGTGTCTTTTAATTTCATAGCTGCAGTCACCATCTGCAGTGAATTTTGGAGCCCCCCAAAATAAAGTCTGTCACTGTTTCCCCTGTTTCCCCATCGTTGTGCCATGAAGTGATGGGACCGGATGCCATGACCTTAGTTTTCTGAATGCTGAGCTTTAAGCCAATTTTTCACTCTCCTCTTTCACTTTCATCAAGAGGCTCTTTAGTTCTTCACTTTCTGCCATAGGGTGGTGTCATCTCCATATCTGAGGTTATTGATATTTCTCCCAGCAATCTTGATTCCAGCTTGTGCCTCTTCCAGGCCAGTGTTTCTCATGATGTACTCTGCATTTAAGTTAAATAAGCAGGGTGACAATATACAGCCTTGACGTACTCCTTTTCCTGTTTGGAACCAGCCTGTTGTTCCATGTCCAGTTCTAACTGTTGCTTCCTGACCAGCATATAGGTTTTTCAAGAGGCAGGTCAGGTGGTCTGGTATTTCCATCTCTTTCAGAATTTTCCACAGTTTATTGTGATCCACACAGTCAGAGGCTTTGGCATAGTCAATAAAGCAGAAATAGATGTTTTTCTGGAGCTCTCTTGCTTTTTTGATGATCCGCGGATGTTGACAACTTGATCTCTGGTTCCTCTGCCTCTTCTAAAACCAGCTTGAACATCTGGAAGTTCACGGTTCACGTATTGCTGAAGTCTGGCTTGGAGAATTTTGAGCACTACTTTACTAGCGTGTGAGATGAGTCCCATTGTGCGGTAGTTTGAGCATTCTTTGGGATTGCCTTCCTTTGGGATTTAAATGAAAACTGACCTTATCCAGTCCTGTGGCCACTGCTGAGTTTTCCAAATTTGCTGGCATATTGAGTGCAGCACTTTCACAGCATCATCTTTTAGGATTTGAAATAGCTTAACTGGAAGTCCATCACCTCCACTAGCTTTGTTTTAGTGATGCTTCCTAAGGCCCACTTGACTTCACATTAGGATGTCTGGCCCTAGGTGAGTGATCACACCATTGTGATTATCTGGGTAGTGAATATCCTTTTTGTACAGTTCTTCTGTGTATTCTTGCCACGTCTTCTTAATATCTTCTGCTTCTCTTTGGTCCATACCATTTCTGTCCTTTATTGAGCCATCTTTGCATCAAATGTTCCCTTGGTATCTCTAATTTTCTTGAAGAGATCTCCAGTCTTTCCCATTCTATTGTTTTCCTCTATTTCTTTCCACTGATCACTGAGGAAGGCTTTCTTATCTCTCCTTGCTATTCTTTGGAACTCTGCATTCTTTCCTTTTCTCCTTTGCTTTTTGCTTCTCTTTTCACAGCTATTTGTAAGGCCTCCTCAGACAGCCATTTTGCTTTTTTGCATTTGTTTTTCTTGGGAATGGTCTTGATCCCTGTCTGCTGTACAATGCCACAAACCTCTGTCCATAGTTCATCAGGCATTCTGTCTATCAGATCTAGTCCCTTAAATCTATTTCTCACTTCCATTGTATAATCATAAGGGATTTGATTTAGATCATACTTCAATGGTCTAGTGGTTTTCTCCACTTTCTTTAAGTCTGAATTTGGCAATAAGGAGTTTATGATCTGAGCCACAGTCAGCTTCCAGTCTTGTTTTTGATGACTAACTTGATTAGTATATATTTATAGTAAAGTTATATATATGAAATACATTAGTATCAGTCTTCAAAACATGTTTTACTTTTGAGAAATAAATAATTAAATACTGGAATCTAAGTCTACCTTCAAATAATATTATGTTGCTTCATTTGTAATATACATACCTATAAAAATATAGTTCCAAATTCTCCCTTTCACCATTCTTATATATTTTACATATCCATGTACTATATAACACACAACATATTTTTTCTTTAACTACTAAGTTATCTTTAGGGCAAATAAAATAACAAAAACATTTCATTTACCTTCATTTTTTCCTATTTTCAACACTATTCTTTTCTCTTGTTTACTGAGAAATGTTTCTTATGTATATCACATTTCTCTGCTTGAAAACCTTCATTAGAATATCTTATGCATTAGGTCTGCTGGCAATGAATTCTAATTTTGTTTTCTCTGAGAAAGTCTTCACTTCTCCTACTTCATTAATGTGTATTTTTGCTAGGAATGTAATTCTGTGTTGACAGTTATTTTTTATTTTCTTTTTTTTTTAAATCAGCACTTAAAAACCACGGTCTTCTTAATTGCAAGATTACTTATGGGAAGATTGCTATAAAATTTAATCCCTGGTACCTTTGTAAGTAATATATCTTTCTACTTTTCAAGATTTTCACTTTGCTTTTATTTTCAGTAATTTGAATATGATTCATATACAAATAAGTTTTTCTGTGTTGATTACTTTTGCTATCTGTGTGGTGCTCTGTAAGCTTTTGTGATGTTCTATAAACTACTGTATCTATGATTTGGTGTGTGTCACTAATTTTGGAAATTTCTTAACCATTATTTTTTCCTCACATTTTTTTTCTCATTTTTTTATTTCTGAGATTAAAATGATGTGCCATTATATCATTTGATATTATTCCAAAAGTGTTAATATTCTCCTATGATTTTCCTTTTGTTTTATTTTGTATGATTTCTACTGAAATATCTTGGAATCAAATTGCCAACATTCATTGGTTCATAGAGAAACAAGAAAATTAAAACAAAATATATCTACTTGTGCTTCATTGACTATGTTAAAGCCTTTGGTCATGTGGATCACAAAAAACTATGGAAAATTCTTGAAGTGATGGGAATACCAGACCACCTTACCTGCATCCTGAGAAACCTGTATGCATGTCAAGAAGTGAAAGTTAGAACTGGACATGGAAAAACAGGCTGGTTCCAAATTGGGAAAGGAGTATCTCAAGGCTGTATATTGTCACCCTACTTATTTAACTTCTATGCAGGGTACATTATGTGAAATGCCATGTTGAATGAATCACAAGTTGGAATCAAGATTGCTGGGAGAAATATCAACAACCTCAGATACGCAGATGATATCACTCTAATGGTAGAAAGTGAAGAAGAGCTAAAGAGCTTCTTGACAGGAATGAATGAGGAGAGTGAAAAAGCTGGTATAAAAAAGACCATGGCATCTGATTCTATCACTTCATGGGAAATAGATGGGGGAAAATGGAAAGAGTGACAGAGTTTATTTCTTGAGCTTCAAATTCACTGCAGATAGTGTGAAGCCATGAAATTAGAAGATGTTTGTGCCTTGGAAGAAAAGTTATGACAAACATAGTGTATTCAAAAGCAGAGATCACTTTGCTGACAAAGGTCCATAGAGTCAAAGCTATGTTTTTTCCATTAGTCATGTACAGATGTGAGAGGCCATAAAGAAGGCTGAGCACCAAAGAACTGATGCTTTCAAATTGTGGTGCTGGAGAAGATCCTTGAGAGCCCCTTGAGCTTCAAGGAGATCAGATCAATCAATCCTCAAGGAAATCAAACTTGAATATTCATTGGAAGTACTGATGCTGAAGATGAAGCTCCAGTATTTTGACCACCTGATGCAAACAGTCAAATGCTGATGTTGGAAAAAATTGAAGGCAAAAACATAGGGGGTGACAGAAGATGAGATGGTTAAATAGCATCATCAACTCAATGGACATGAGTTTGAACAAACTCCAGTAGATTGTAAAGGACAGGGAAGCCTACAGTCCATGGGGTCATGAAGAGTCAGATATGACTTAGTGACTGAGCAAGAACAACAACAATCTTGGAATTCACTGATTGTTTCCTTGATGGTGTTGTATTTAACTGCAAAGCAGATCTTAGGCCATTATTCTCTCTTTTATTTTCCCTAGCCCCCTAGCATTTCCATTTGGTCGTTTCTTAACTATTTTTAGTCTATAGTAAAATTACCTTCAAAATTATGATGATGCATGTTTTCTCTATTTTTATTAGCACCATTAACATGCTAAGCATTATTATTTTAAGTTTCATGTATGTTAAGTCTAATATCCTTGATACATCTGAATTTAGTTCTGATAGTATCTTTGTCTCTTCAGACTGTGATTTTTTTTTCCGCCTTTTTGTAATGCCCTGCAATATTTTTTTTTTTTTTTTTGACAGCTGGGCACTAAGATACATATGCAACTTATATTTACATTTATAAAATATTTATTAAAACATATCTAATATGTTTGTACCTAGACATGTGCATGCTTTTTTCTCCAGAGACAAAAATAATGGGGTTATGTGTTAATAAAGTTAGGAGTTGGGAATTAAAGTTTCCTGTTACTACTTTTCTTTCCAAATACCACAGGCTTCATGTCCTCCTACTGACTGGCTTTATCAGTTTAGTTCAGTTCAGTTGCTCAGTCGTGTCCAACTCTGCAACCCCATGGACTGTAGCATAACAGGCTTCCCTGTCCATCACCAACTCGTAGAGCTTGCTCAAACTCATGTCCATTGAGTCAGTGATGCCATCCAACCATCTCATCCTCTGTTGTCCCCTTTTCCTCCTGCCTTCAATCTTTCCCAGCATCAGGGTCTTTTTCAATCAGTCAGTTCTTTGCATCAGGTGGCCAAAGTATTGGAGTTTCAGCTTTAGCATCAGCCCTTACAATAAATATTTAGGACTGATTTCCTTTAGCATTGACTGGTTTGATCTCCTTGCAGTCCAAGGGACTCTCAAGAATCTTCTCCAACACCACAGTTTAAAAGTATCAATTCTTCAGTGCTCAGCTTTCTTTATGGTCCAACTCTCACATCCATATGTGACTACTGGAAAAACCATGGCTTTGACTAGATGGACCTTTGTTGGCAAAGTAATATCTTTGCTTTTTAATATGCTGTCTAGGTGGGCTAATTTGCCAGAGGACTTTCCTCAATATCTGATTTCCAGAGAATTTCAAGAGAATTAGTCCCTTGCAGCACTTTCAACTGTAATCCACTTTTATTTTGATTTTTATCTTGATAGCCTGGAGGTAACTGGAGTGGGAAGATGCCATTCTCTAATACTCAAATTCCTACTAAATTTTAGGCAGATTCTGTTTCCCTTTGCTTCAGGGCTTTGGTCTTCACAAGTGTTCCTTCCCTTCCTCTAACTGTCATGGCAAACCTTTCATGCTTCCCTGCCCATGCTGTTGTTGCTGTTTAGTTGCTAAATGTTGTCTGACTTGTGATGCCACAGACTGTAGCCCACCAGGCTCCTCTGTCCACAGAATTTCCCAGGCAGGAATCCTGGAGTGGTTTGCCATTTCCTTCTCCAGGGGATCCTCCTAACCGAGGGATCAAACCCACATCTCTTACTTTAGAAAGCATATTCTTTACTGCTGAACCAGCAGGGAAGCACATGTCATGGATAATACTAACTCCATCTCTCTGCCAGCTCCCCTTCTCAGCTGCAACATTGCCAATATAATTTCTGTAGATCTTCCTTATGCGGATTAAAGCCATTTCTCCACAATAAAGATGGCAGAGATGGGTATAGCATCTCTCCATAAGACCCTAGTGGCTACTGCTTGTCTCCTCCTACCAACACCACAAGAAAAGTCTTCCCAGGATTCTATTCAATCTTATGAGTAGCTTCCAAAAATCTTAGAGGAAAATCTTGAAGAGTGTGACCCTGCCTGTATCTATACCTCTATGTACTTTACATTCCTGTTCTTTACCACACTCGCATCATAGCTATTCATTAAAATTTATTAGCTGTATCTTCTTACTGGCATATATAACACCCTGCAGTGTCTGTTTCCTAGGTTACCACACACTCAGATTGTGTTTCTCCCTGCAAGCATCTTCTTCTCTCCCAATATTCTAGGTTACTTGATTGTCCTGGAAAGTTTTTTCACTGATGGGTTCAAGAAAAGTCATTAATTTCATTGATTTGCAGCTTGTATATCTAATTTTTAATTGCAGAGGTTGGCATGAGACTTCTGGTACTCTGTATCTCTGAACTAAAACTGTTGTTTATTGAAAACAACAAAATTTGTTTTAGATTAATATTCAATTGCCTCTATATTTGCTTTTTATTTCCATAGTTAAAACTATTATGCAAATAATAACACTAAAGGATTGATTCAAATTTTATAAATAATGTCTAATATGCTAGAAATACAAAAAAGTATATATTTTTAAAAATATATATTTAAATTAAACAATCAAATAAACTGACTTTACCAAAACTTTGATCTCTCACATTAAAGTATACCTAAGGTTTTCTAAGTGGCTCATTAATATTGTTATTCTGCATGTGAAACTAACTTGGGTTAAGGGTTGGGGTGTGAAGAGAAGACTGGAAGAACAGTGATAAATGGAATACATGAAAATGAGAGAAAAGACAAAAAAGATGTAACTACGGTAACCAAAATAGTGATGTTTGACCTTAAAGTGACCTTTTCAATTTGTATTCTATTTAAACATTCTCCCAGCACTGACCTGAAAGCTCTCATTTTTATACATAATAAAGATATATACCTGCTGTCTCCAAAGTGAACAAAAATCCAGTGAGAATTATTGTCAACTTTCCTTTCTCATCTATTACTGGAAGAATTTTTTTTCATCATAGAAATAAAGTAATAACAATAAGACACTTGATTCTTGCAAGCATATAACTTCCTCCAAACAAAATCAGTTCATTTCAGGAGGGGAAATACAGATTAATATACAGGAGTTTTGACTAACTCACCCCTGTCCCCCTTCAATAAGCATATGGAAAGAAAGCAATGGATGAATGATGGTCATAATTTTGCATAAAATATTTTGAAGTTAGTGTAACTGTGTGACTGGAGATGAAGCTGAGAATGTGAGCCAGACCAGATATGTACAAAGCCTTTGTAAGCCAGGCTGAATAATTCACTCTTCTGGAATAGGCAAAAAAAGAACTAGAAAATAGCTTGAATTGTCATGACATAATTACATTTTTAGAAAGGCAACACTGTAGGTGATGCAACGATCTTGATTAAGGGGCAGACCCAAAATTAGAGGGCTGTCACAGTGTTACTGGCAAGAGGGGTAAGAGCCAAAAGTAGGAATCACTAGTGTGTATGAGTAAGTAGAATGAGATTCAGAAGGTAATTTTTAGATATGACTAATGAGATTTAGTTCCTTATTAAATATAGAAGGGAGAGCTTTGAAAATAAGGTATGTGATGAAACCTAAAATTAATGAATAAGAAAAAAGAATGAAATTTAAAGAGTAGATTTTATTTCAACTTAAGTCAATTTATTTCTTGCTACATTATGACAGTTCTTATAAATCATCATCTTATTTTATTTTCAGGGACATTCCTTTGACTTTATCTTGTAAATATCTTTTGTATTTCTGTTGCTATTGGTGTTGTATAGGCTATATGGCAATTATTTTTAAAAGCTATTTATAATACATTGATTCTTTCCTATAACACTGTATGCTTGTGTCTATGCAAACATTCTTATCTTCCTGTGGATAAGAAATGTGGTAATCTGAAACTTCCTCTGCACCTGACAATGTGAACTTTTTCTCTGGGAATTCTTCTTCACTCTTTGTTTGACTGTTTTATTCTTTCTTATTTAAATTGGATCATTTTCTCAAGTATCTGCTGATTCTCAGCTATATCTTTATATTTAAGAATCAAATATTCAAAGGTGGTTAAATTTCCTGGTTCATAGCAGTTTTACTAACTCACTGGCTTAACTATAAAAGGATAAACTCTTTTAGGGTCTATAAAATATCAGTATTTGGAGATATTTCTCTGATTTAGTGTTTATTCAGGTTCTCTGAACAATAATTCTGCAAGAACGAGCCTGAAGCACATTTCCTGAATGTAGAAGTTCTTAGACAAGTCAGAAGAGGCTGTGTCTCACATTATCTAGATTTATACTTGTTCTTTCTTCACAGTCTTGGAGTTCCACTCTCTCCTTGGTATACTTGATAACCCATAATTCTGAGATTCATTATGGATCCTGAGGATAAATCAACTCACTTCTTGCCATTATTTCCATTAGCAAAGACTTTAAATTGGAGGTTACTATTTTCTAATAAATCATTTATCCTTCATTTTCCAGTTGCTTTCATTTTCTTCAAACATTTTCTCATTAATTTATTGAATTATATTGTCTACTCCTTTGTTATCAATGTCTTTGTGGGTCTTTACAGTTCCTATTTATTTTATACAATTTGAATGTAATCTAGGAAGGGAGGAAATATAAATATTTGTGGTTCAATTGTGTTTACTTACTCCAAATATGCTGTTTAATTTTAAAAATTTAGTTATTTTCCAGTTAGAACTACAATTCAGCCATTAAAAACTGGAGATCAGAGCACCTGCCCTACCTATTTCACAAGGCATCATAAAATTATGACAATTAAAAATATACAAATATGAAGCACTTTTAGACATTCAAGTATTATCATGAAAATAACCTGTAAGCAAACCCTTCATTTTTCAGCAGATGTGATTTAAGCTGCACTCTCAATTTGTAAAAAAAAAAAGTATAAATCAATTCACCATGAGGTGTTTATGGGTTTTCACAGAAGTGTGGCCTGCATACATAGTACCCACAGAAAGTTGTCCAGTGGAGATATATTACTGTGACTATCCCCACAGCTTATGCAGTAAATTCCTCAGAGTCTTGTGTATAACAAAGATGAAAACAAAGGATATCTATGATTTCATTGTATGGCTGTCATTACCCAATTCTGTAGTCTTTCATTCTCTCATAATTCATATTCAGATTTTCAATAGCAATTAGGATTCTAAATTTGACCAAGGCTTAGTCTAACTTATGTATATATACATATATATACATATATATGGGACATTATATATGTATATTTATCTACATCTCCTATTTATCTCCTAATTATCTACATCTATGTATCTATCTACCTTCCTCTCAATGTGTCTTGGAGGAAAGAAAGGAAGCAATACATAGATATTAATAGAGTTGATTTTAAATAATGAATTATTGTATGGCAGTTTATATTCCTATATTTATGATTTCTAAGTTTTCAACTTTCCACTTTAATGTGAGTACATATTTTATATTCAGAAAATAATTATTTTTAAATTGTACTTTAGCAGATGCAGGACTGTCATGGCACAGAGATGAAAAGTTCTAGTTATTGCTGTTTTAGAACATAATTTAACAAATTTTGAAAGATCCATCCTCACAGTTAAATAAATATTGACTTTAATAAATTAACACCTGTGTGTAAGATTTTTGGTTTCAAGTAGGTAGAAACAATCTTGCAAAGAATTAATTACTCTTCTCTCAATCCCATAGTGAGTTGCAATACATGCTAAATGATGAGTAAAGGGAGGGACTGCTTTCATTCATTATGCCAAGAATACACAGCACATAAGAAGAGAAAGGTTAGAAATTATTTTTGATTGCTCAGTTTGGTGGAACCCAATATTCCTATGAATAAGCAACAGTGAATGATGAGGGAAGAGATAGCTGCTTCCCTTAATGTTTTAACATGATTTATTCAAATTTATAATGGAGAACTGAGTAAAATAAATTTGCACAAGCTTAAGTAAAATAAAGAAAATGTCATTAATCATTATAAGTAATCTGTGGAAATCATCTATTTTTTCATATGCGAATGGTCATTTAGCACTGGCCTTATCTGCAAACACTGTGCCCATATAAAGTCACCACATTAGGGTCAAGCACAGTGACACTCTGAATCAAACTGAGCAATCAATAGTGCCCGCTTAACCTGCATAATTGAAAATAAAAACTATGTTCGTTTTTAGTATTTTGAAATCCATGAAGTTCAAAGCATTAGAAAAATAAACCAACATCTTCAGATTTAAAAACAAAATAATAACAAATCCACAATACTTTATGTAATGCTGTAGGGCAAAACTATTAAATACATTTAAAATATTAGAACTATATTTCTTGGAAATCATTCAATAAAAATGACCTATTTTCACTAGGTATTAATATTTTAATTGTCACTGTTATTTTATTTTTTGGTTTGCCAAATATGTTAGCATTTCTTCATCATATCCTGAAATAAAAATAATTATATGTCACTAACTCTACCAAGGTAAAAGACAGTGAAATGGTATGTAATAAAGAATTTGGTTGAATTTTGTCCTAGGTTCCTGGATGTAACATCTAAACCTTTGGAATTTTCCAAGTTATAGAAGTGTTTCTGTTACCTATAGTGGGCTTCCAAGAAAACACCTGATAATTTATACTAATGAGGTGACTCAGGAATGGACTCTTTATCCTGAAAGACTAACCATGTGATTAGAGGGTTTAGGATTTCAGTCCCATAATATTAGGCTCTAGCGAGGGAAGAGAGACTGAAGATTAATCTAAACCACAAGTCTTCTTTGGAGAAATGTCTATTTAGATTTTTTGTCCTTTTTTTTTTAAATTGTTTTTGTCTTCTTTTTTGTTTCTTTTGATATTGAGCTGTATGTGCTGTTATATTTTGGAAATTAATCCCTTATTGGTCACATCATTTGAAAGTATTTTCTCCCAATCTGTAGACTGTCTTTTTTATTTGTTCATGTTTCTTTTGCTGTTCACAAGCTTTTAAATTTAATTAGGTTCTATTTATTTATTTTTGCTTTTATTTCCAGTATTCTAGGTGATAAATCCAAAAATGTATTGCTGTGATTTATGTCAAAGAATGTTCAATCTATGTTTTATTCTAAGAATTTTATAGTATTTCATCTTATAATTAGGTCATCAACTCATTGTGAGCTTGCTCTTTTTTTTTTTTTTTGCATACAGGGTTAGAGCTCTGCTTAGTCACTCAGTCATGTCTGACTCTAGTCCCCCAAGGTTCCTCTGCCCATGGGAGTCTCCAGGCAAGAATACAGGAGTGGGTCGCTATGCCCTCCTCATACAGTGTTAGAGAACATTCTAATTCCATTCTTCTAGCTCTACTGTTTTCCCAGTACTACTTATTGGTGAGATTGTCTTTTCTCCATTGTATATGGTTGCCTCCTTTGTCATATATTAATTGACCAAAAGTGCATGGGTTTATTTCTGGACTTTCTATAATGCTCTATCAATCTATATGTCTGTTTTTATGCCATTACCATACTGTTTTGATGACTATAGTTTTGTAATACACTCTGAAGTCTATACTATATATATAGCTAAATCACTGTATACCTGAAAATAATACATTGGAAATCAACTATTTTTCAATAAAAATTATATAAAAGGCACATGGCAAAACACACACACACACACATGGACAACTTTCGCATAAGTGGTGCTTATGTACTGAAGTCTCAATACAATCTCTAGACACAAAACTTGAGAGAGGTTTTTTGGTTGAAAATAATCTGCATATTGTCACATGTGCTAAAAAGTTAACACATCACTGAGAATGCCACAAGCTTCACTTTTCATACCTTCCCATACCTCTTCATTTGTATGGTAAGTCCCCTACATATGAACAAGTTTCATTCTGATCATGAATACAATTTGTTTATAAGTGCAACAAATTTGGCCTAGGTGTCAACTAACCTAATCAGCTATATGGTACTGTACTATAATAATTTTGTAGTGCTTTTCTATAAATAATACATAAAACATACAAAAAATAAACATTTTAAATTTTACAGTACAGTATCTTAGAAAGTAAAGTAGTATACAACACCACCTGGCATACAGGGGCTGGCACTGAGTGAACAGACAAGAAAAGATACTCACTGGAGGAGAGAGAAAAGGTGGGAGATGGAAGAACTGAAGAATCATCAACAGTAAGAGATGGAATGCAAGCTGCAATTTCATTCATGCCTCATGTTGATGGCACAAGTTCTGACTCCTTGCTGAATTTCATTCTATCTACTCTCTTAAAAAAGCGATCCAGTTATGTCTGAGTAGTAACTCTTTTTTTCCTAGTCATAGATGGCAAGGTAGCACTAGATTGCATTCTGAATGGATGCTGCACCATTTCTGCACCATTCTATGTTCAGGTCCTATACCTCAAAAACTAAAACTGTCTCCTCAAATAAGGAAAACCACCTTGCTGTGTCCTGCATCGTGAATCTCTTTGTGTCCTCAGGTACTTTTTCTACCCCCTGTCTCTCTTCACCCTTTTTCTGGGCCTCCAATCCCATCAGGTCTTTATTAGTAAACTTGTGTTGCACAAAAAGGAGTTCAATGAAGTTATCCTCTTGCAGATCTAGCTCCAGCTTCTTACAAAGGTTACAAAGGATCACTAAGTTGCTGAAGACCTCTTTGGACTCCTCTTCCAAATGCATGTTCACATCTTTGAAAGTTTGCAACTTGAAGGTTCATATGTAGGGGCCTTACAATATCCCTTTGCTATAATAAAGCTCCAATTACATTGACTAAGTTTTCTGAGTCATTCTAGTAAATTATCAAACCCGAGAGGGTAAAAGGAACCTCAAAATTTGTATCCAGCTGATGAGAAATGAAAGTGGCCTGTGAATCTCCAAACTGGTTATTGATATCTGAAGTAAGGGCAGTCTCATGGAGAACTAGTCCCTCAACCTGTGATCAAAAAGTTTGGCCGACTTCTTCATAATTAATGTCAGAAGTCAGTGCACAGCCAAAAGAAATAGACTGGCTGAGCAGATGAAAACATGATCATGTATGCACTTCCACTGACCACGTTACTCTGCTTCACCCCTAAATAGTATATAATTATTTTATATTATTAGGTTAATCATATTCCCATTAAGACTTGCATTTGTAATTATCTTTTATTTTTTGTCTTGCTATTGATTGTTTAAACTGATAAATATCTTTTACTATCCTGATTATATATATATTATATATATTATTATATTATATATTATATATATAATACATATATTATATATATATAACTATTACTCACTTAATATCATTGCATCATGATTAGTCAACAGAAAAATAACAGAATTTTATATTACCCAAACTAGCATTCAATAGAAAAATCTGTAATCACTTTTTAAAATCCAGATGCATATCAGAATTATTTTGGAATTCTTTGAAAAAAAAAATACCCAGGTATTGCTTTCACCCCTCCTCCCCAGAGTTCTAGATATGTTTATAATGAGCAGCCATGTTTAAAAACAACCGGGCTATACGAAGATCTTTTATCTAGTTGGTTTCACTTTTTCTATTTGATATTCAATGCTCCCATTTCATTTAGTTTGTTTTCCAGTTTCTCCATCTTTTATTTTTTTTTTTTTTGATGTTCTTTCCCAAGCCTCTATCAAGCATAGTAGAAAAGCTTTTGTATACATATATATAAATAATATGTATAATATATATATTTAAGAAAAATTATGAATTTTTGCCTAACTAAAATATTTATGACATTTTGATTCCACGTGCTTGACTCAGTATGAGTAGAATGCTAGATTTCTAATTTTAAAAAGTATATATGCAACAAGCAACAAAGGTTTACTGTATAGCACAGGTAACTACAGTCAACATCTTGTAATAATTCCTAATGGAAAATAATTTCAAAAGTAATATATGTGTATATGTATAACTGAGTCACAAAAAAAAGGAAATCTAAAAGAATTCTACTTTTTGAAATTTTATAATGTTTGTCTTTTATGCCAGTTTTTCTAAACATCCTTTGGACATCTAACAACAACTTATGAGATACAATATTTTACATATGTTTTGCAAGATATAAGATTAATATAAATTAATATAAATATAAAACTATTATATTTAAACTATTAATGATATCATTCAAGATGTTCCTATTTTTTCTGCATTTGATTAAATTTTCTCAGATAAATGTTAATATGTCTCACTATGATTATATATATATTTTTATCCCTTATGTTCCTTCTGATTTTTGCTTTACATATCCTTGTCCCTTTGTTGTTAGATGTCTAATCATTTATGTCATCTAACTTCTTTATGAATTGTACCTTTAATCATTAAAAATATTAACTTTTGTTTCAAAAAAAAAGAAAAGAAGTCAGTGCAGATGGAGATATCATTAAGTGTTTGAGGTATCAGGAACTACAACATATCCAAATTCTCCTTTTAGCCAATTTAGACTTCAGGTCTCCCATTGGTATCAGACAAATGTATATTTTCTTTAATGTAAATTTTCTTTAATTTTCTTTCATTTCTTTAATGATTGCCTAATCTGATTTACTAATGGCTACGATCTTTATTCTAGAGAATTGATAAGATAGAAAGGTGTGTCTATTTGCTTTTTAAGGTGTCACAGATAAGGATTTTCTTAGAAACCTAGTCTCAAAATTACTTCAAAGTTAGTTTTTTAATCTAATATTTCCCATCTTTTTAAAATCACAGGTCAATATTAACAGAAAACAAAATTAAGGAAAGGCAAATTTGAAATGTTGAAAAGAAAACAAGAGAAAGAAAGAAAAATAAATGACATAAATATTTATAAATTAATATAAGTAAATTACCTCTGAAGATGCCCCCAAAATTAAGTTTCAAAACTGCTTGAGACAATGCAGCAGCATTTGAAAAAAATGTCATTGCTTCTTAATGATTATATTTTGCATACTATTTATTTTGGTATTTAAATTCAAATATTAGTAAGCTCAGTCTTGGTGTTCAGTTATCATACATTATTTCTGTCATTAAAAATCATGAGTAGATGAAAGATGCAGAACCTGGTGGTGGTTAAAAGTCACTATAATAAAATGAGGGACTCCCCTGGCAGTCCAGTGGTTGACAGCCTGCCTTCCAAAGCAGGGAATGCTGGTTCAATCTTTGATCAGGAAACTAGGATTCCACATCCCATGGGACAGTAAGCCTGCCCACAGCATCTACAGAGAAGCCCACGTGCTGCAACAAAGCTCCTAAGTGTCACAACTAAGACCTGACTCAGTCAAACAATATATTTTTTTAAAAGGATGAAAAATCCAAGTTTGAATATATTTCATACAATAAGCCTAGGACAAAATCTAATCAATGTTCAATTATCTTTGGCCATCATTAAAACCACACTCCAAGATGGTGTTAACTTTTATATCAGCAATGCATAATTTAAACAGGAAAGATTTATATAAAAATTATTGGTTGCATGTTAAAGGAAAAAATAATGCTTTTTGTGTGTGTGATGAAATGTAGCTCAAATAACAGAAAGATGTTCTATATGAAATTAATAATTTCATCTTGATGCCAAAGTCATATAGAAAAATTTGCCTTGAGTATTAGGCAGCAAAAGGGAATTACCCAAGTCTGTTTTTTCAAAAGATCATCTTAATATTTCTCAAAGTTATCTACCCAAAGATCTACCCAAAGAAGCCCACCAAATTTCCAGGTGTTTATGCAAAGCATCATGTAATGTATTAAAATATAAATAGAGTAAACTTTTGATAGTGTATGGAATCTTTCCATCATTTAATAAAGTTTCATATGTAATTTAAGTGACTGTTGAGTTTGTTCCATTTTGTAATTTCTAGATATACTTGGAAATTTCACTTATATTAGTTCACTTGGGCTGTTATACCACAGATTAGTAGCTTAAACAACAGATATTAATTTTTTCACAGTTCTGGAGGCTAGAAGTTCCAGATTTATGTGCCATTGGCTGCTTTCAGGTGAGAGCTCTCTTCCTAGCTTGTAGAGAACCACCTTACTGTTGTGTCCTCATTTGGCCATTCTTCTGTAGTTTGCCAGTGGAGAAAGAGAATGGTAGGGTGTCTCTTCCTCTTCTTATTGGGGCACCAATCCTATCAGAGCTGGGACCCATACTTACGCTTTCATTTATCTTTAATTACCATCCCAAAGGCCTTATCTCCAAACACCGTCACACTGGGAGTTAGAGCCTCAACATGTGAATTCTAAGGGTAAAAATACAGTCTAAAACAACATCACACAACTAAGTGACTTACTGTTCACCAACCATAGGACTTGATTAAGAATGTTTTAAATTAGAAGTAGAACCAAGTAAGTTGTTTGTATGTGAATAAACTTTGGAAAAACTATATATATACATATATATATATATATATATATATATATATATACACATACATATATATATATATAGTTAATTCTTCAATCTGATAATGTGGTGTATTATATTGACTTCAGACTTTACTACAAAGCTATAGTCATCAAAACTACATGGTACTGGCACAAAAACAGACACATGGATCAATGAAACAGGACAGAAACCCCAAAAATAAGCCCACATACTTATGGTCACCTATTCTATGACACAGAAGGCAAGAATATACAATGGAGAAAAGACAGTCTCTTCAACAAATAGTGCTGAGAAAACTGGAAGCTATATGCAAAATAATGAAATTAAAACATTTTCTACATTGTATACAAAAATAAACTCAAATAGGTTAAAGATCTAAATGTAAGACTGGATAATATAATTTTCCCAGACAAAAACATTGGAAGAATGCTCTTTGACACAAATAGCAATAGTACTTTTGAGGGTCCATCTCTTAAAGCAAGGAAAACAAAAGCAAAAACAAACAAATGGGACCTAACTAAACCCCCTAAACTAAACTAAAAACTGCACAACAAAGGAAACCATGGGCAAAACAATGACAATACCAAATGGGAGAAAATATTTGCAAATGACATGACAGATAAGAGATTTAATATCTACCATATATAACAACTCATATAAACTTGACATTAAAAAAAGAAAAGATTAAAAGTGTGCAGAAGTCAATAGAAACTTTTCCAAAGAAGAAATGCAGATGGTAAACAAGCACATAAAAAGAGGCTCAATATCACTAATTACCAGGGAAATGCAAATCAAATCACAATAAGTTATCATCTCACACATGTCAGAAGAGCTGTTATCAAAAAAGAAAACACATGATGAATGCTGGTGAGTATGTGGAGAAAAGGGAATGCTTATAAACTGTTGGTGGGAATGTAAACTGGTGCAGCCATTGTGGAAAATAGCATGCAGATTTATCAAAAAACTAAAAATAGAACTATCATATGATGTAGCAGCTCCACAGCAGGAAATAAATTAAAAGAAAAAAAAAACACACTAATTGGAAAGGATGCATGCACCCCAATGTTCACAGCAGCATTATTTACAGTTGCCAAGGTAATCCAAGTGTCCATCAACAGATGAATGGATAAAGAAGCTGTGGCATATTTACATATATATACCACATATACATATATATACATACATATATATCTATAATGGAATACTACTCAGTCATAAAAGAATGAAATATCGCCATTTGTAGCAACATAGACAGACTGGGAGGACATTATGTTAAATGAGATAAGTCAGACAGAGAAAGACAAATATTATATGATATTACTTTTATGTGAAATGTAGATTCACAGATAACAGAGAATAAACTACTGGCTATCCTTGGGGAGAGGAAAGGGAAAATGGGCAATATAGGGATATGGGAAAAAAGACATTATGGGATTATATAAAATTAGGTGTTTGAAACTTTTGAAAATTGTAAAGTACAACAGAATTTAAAGAACCTTTCATTCAATAGCAAAGTAAATGTTAACTTTTAAAGAACAATCAGAAGATTTGTATTTCTATTATACTCACATCCCTATCGGAGATGGGATATGAACATTAATTCCACTTGCAACAGTGAATAAATCATGCTTACCAATTATATTTATATAATTTAACTAAAAATCATAAGGCAGGCAGAAGTTAAGCCAAAATCCAAGCTACCTAATTTATAACTGTTAATGAGAATAATCTGCAATTGTGCCACAAATTTTCAACAAGGTTGGGTTGTAGAATTAAATGGAATTCAACTTAATCAGAATGGTTGGAAGAAAGAAAGATGGTGAATGATCTTATTCATAAGGGTTACTCACATTGGAGAGTACTATTATTCCCATAAGTAACAGTTTACTCCTCTCAATTAGAAAATTTTAAGAGACTTTTCAACAGTCTCTTTGCTTAGAAAGAAAAAAGGAAGGAGTGAACTTTTTAGCTGGAAGGATTGAAAAGAAGGAGTTGGATAATATATATCCTTAATTATTTTTAAATAATGCATTAATAAGTAAGATGGATTGGTCCTAAAACAGAAGTCAGTATTGAAAAAGAAGAACTACATAGAGCAAAATACGATGCCAGAGGAAAAACTCCTTGACTTTATATAACTAAGAAAGTAACTGCTCAAGTCCACCTATATTAACAAATGGCTTTAAAAATAATTTTAATAATAACATTTCAAAGCTAGAGACAGAGGGCTATGAATTTCATTCTTTCCCATAAGAGGCCATTATATTAACTCAGAAATCAAACATTTCCACGAAAATCCTCTGCAGAAAAATAACCTGATGATGGGATTATCATTTATTTTCAGCACAGTCTAGAAACTTAGCAAATGGCAAACTTATCACCCCTGTGAGTCTGATAACTGCATGGACTTTCAGTAATTTAAGACAAAGGATAGCACAGTTTAATGGAGGTTTTTATCACATAGAACTATGAATTTCTATACAACACACGTATGGTATGTGTATTTGGAAGAAAATCAAGAGATATCACCACAAAAGTCAATGTCCCATCATTTGAAAATTCTTATAAGATGTACAAGATGTGTGGAGCAGCAGTGGCATGTTTGGCCCAGAAAGTGTCAGATTAGGCTTTTGAGGCCTTCTACTTCTGTTTCTTTGCACCAAAGCCCACACTTGGATAAAGTAGTTATTGCTTTGGAGTTTTCACCTAGAAAACCTTAAATCAGCAACTTCATGGAGCTATCTCCAAATATATACATATTGGTGTCTATAAGCCATTCTGTGCAGTTCTCAGACTTTCAATATTACTATCTTGGTAAAGCCAGCTGCTGGTCTTATGACTTCTGTCACTGACATATCGTCATGCCTTGGGAGTAATCAAAATACTAAATATAACATCAGGCCCCTGATGCTCTTGCAATGCAATCACTTTATTTAGCTAATTGTTGTAGATAGGGTCTGACCCTTTGCCCCCCAGGCTTCTCTGTCCATAGAATGAATTCTCCAGGCAAGAATACTGGAGTGAGTAGCCATTCCCTTCTCTAGGGGATCTTTCTCACCTAGGGATTGAACCTGGGTCTCCTGCATTGCAGGTGGATTCTTTACCATTTGAGCC
The DNA here is from genome assembly GCF_910594005.1 of Cervus elaphus. Lineage (NCBI taxonomy): Eukaryota > Metazoa > Chordata > Mammalia > Artiodactyla > Cervidae > Cervus > Cervus elaphus. The sequence goes on along the minus strand of NC_057825.1, from coordinate 69,871,779 downwards.
ACCAGGAAAGCCCTAGGGTATTTAGTAATTATGGAGAAGGCAATGGCACCCCACTCCAGTACTCTTGCCTGGAAAATCCCATGGATGTAGGAGCCTGTTTTTCATTTGTTCCAAGTTGTGAAAATTATTCGAATTTAATTTCTGATTACAGAATACTTTCTTTTAGAAGGCTAAAATAAAGTTCCTAAATATCTTTTATGAAAAAAAAAACTTACTTTGAATTAAGTTATTTTACAGACACTCCATATATTTTGAAGCAGTTTTTACACAGTGATACCTACCATAGTGTCTCTTAATGAGCTTCTTCTAATGTGTCACATAAATACTGAGAACTCCTGTTTACACATCTATTATTAACTGTATCTAGGTGTCCATGCACTGAAATATTAGTAGGGTTCCAACACAAACTCAGTAATTATTCTCTTTTTAGTTTCTTTGTTTCAGCTACTTGTGTATTATTGTGCAAACCTATTTTGTCACCTCACTGATTAACCTACAAGGACCATAATTCCCAGAAAATTGTATTGCTTGCAGATGAAAATAAATTTCAGAAAGGAGTGTATTTGGGTGAAACAGAGAAAGTACAGGATACTATAATCATCTCATCTTCTCTTTATTTTTCCCCTCAATGTCTTTTTCTACCTATTGGTTCCAGGCTCTGGTTTTAACCAAGAAATTTCCTTTCCTTATCTTTTTTTTCCCCTTCCACAGCCAACCACAAGTAATGATTATACTCAAAAACTCCTTTTCTTCCTCTCATTAAAGTTTTAATTTATATCAGATGGTCTAGCTGGATTCAAATATAAAACTGCCTTTATTGAACCACTAGCTCTACTAGTTAGTACCAACTTATTCTCAATCTAGTTAAATTTTCTTTGCCTTAGCTTCCTCAAACTTCAGAGAAGTGGCTTGTTATAATTAAGAAATAAAATACTACCTTAAATAAAGTACTTAATATAGGGGTTTCCACATATAGTAAGCACTAAGTAATATTAGCTATTTAATTGTCCTTTCATATAAAGATAACGTCAACCTTATAGATCTATGATGATTTTTATGAGAGAACATTTGTATAGAACATATCACTCAAAATATATTCTAGCAATGATGATGATACTTCATTCTTTAAAAAAAAAAAAACTGTCACAGAGTTTTAGCACATTCATAATGTCAAACTGTCTTAACAATTGAATAACATAGTTCTTAATTTGTATTCTGAAAGCTTGAAAGTCAAAAAGAAAACATGCCAACTCTTCTCTTATGACACTATTTAAAAGCATTTCTGAGACTTTAGAATGATGCTAAGAAGCGTGAGACTATAGACTTTAATGAAATTATAAACACAGACTCAGTTGACATGGCAATGCAGTCAGGAATAAAGGTGAGTCTGTTTCTACCACGGTTAGCACTGTATTTCAACACGTCTCTAACTGGCTTAACCAGAGTCTATCTGTAGTAATTAAAAATATATGTCTTGTATTTCTGTACTCTTCACTTTTATATATAGGGTGTGTGTGTGTGTGTGTGTGTGTGTGTCTGTGTGTGTGTCTGTGTGTGTGTGTGTGTGTGTGTGTGTGTGTGTGTGTGTGTATGCTCAGTCAGGTCTGACTCTTTGCAAACCCATGGACTATAGCTCACAAGGCTCCGGGTTTCAAGGAATTTTCCAGGCAAGAATACTGAAGTGGGTTGTCATTTCCTACTCCAAAGGATCTTCCTGACCCAGGGATCAAACCATCATCTCTTGTGTCTCCTGCATTGGCAGGCATATTCTTTACCACTGCACCACCTGGGAAGCCCTATATATAAGGTTATCATGTAATATTTTTGTGAAAAATCAAGCTATCAACAATATTATTTGTTGTTCAGTCACTCAGTCATGTCTAAATGAGTCTAAACACCTCAATTTGTAGTTAAGAAAATGAGACTTACAGAGATTAAAAAAAAAAAAATCTGACAAAGAGAAAACATAGAGAAACTATTCAGAAACAACAACCGTGATTAATGTTGGTGCTACCAGGGTTTCTCCTTTTCCTTGGATACACTGGGAATGGGCTTAACTGGGTTTTCAATCTATGTTTGTCTTTCCTCTGTCTTGTTGTTGTTCAGTCGCTCAGTCATGTCCAACTCTGCAACCCCATGGACTGCAGCACACCAGGCTTCCCTGTCCTTCACCAACTCCCGGGGATTGCTCAAACTCATGTCCATCAAGTCAGTGATGCCATCCAACCATCTCATCCTCTGTCATCCCCTTCTCCTCCTGCCTTCAATCTTTCCCAGCATCAGGGCCTTTTCTAATGAGTCAGCTCTTCACATCAGGTGGCCAAAGTATTGGAGTTTCAGCTTTAGCATCAGTCCTTCCAGTGAATATTTAGGATTGATTTCCTTTATCATTGACTGGTTTGATCTCCTTGTAGTCCAAGGAACTCTCAAGAGTTTTCTCCAACACCACAGTTCAAAAGCATCAATTCTTCAGTTCTCAGCCTTCTTTATGGTCCAGCTCTCACATCCATACATGACTACTGGAAAAACCATAGCTTTGACTATGTGAATCTTTGTTAGCAAAGTAATGTCTCTGTTTTTTAATATGCTGTCTAGGTTTGTCATAGCTTTTCTCTCCTGTATACTCTTAAAAGATAATTTTGTTCATTCATAGCAGGTGTTTCATTCTAATCATTACTGATACTTTGGGTAAGATAATTCTGTGCTTCATTTAAGAGGAAGAAGGGGCTGTCACATGTTGTAAGATATTGAGAAGCATCCCTGGATTTCTGCCTACTAGATGCCAGGTACAGCTCTCAAAACCAATTGTGATAACCAAAACTGTCTCCAGATATCTCATTCGCTGGAGAACAAAATAACCCCAAAAAGCCACTTATTTATGGATTAGTTTCAAACAGTCCCCAACTTAGCCTTACTGCTTTATTTCATGTCCTAACTTATTTCAATATGGTCTTCTCTGATACCATTTTAAGCTCAAGCTGAGTTTTAAGAAAATTTTAGTAATAATATCCTCAAAAATTCCCTATATTAAAAATATTTTTTAAAGTCTCTACCTCTAACATGAACAATATAATAATGATCAAGAAAATCACATTTAGTTGTTAAAATAATTAAAATAGTATAGACATTGACAGATGGCCCACAAGGTTTACTACTGAAAATAATAGCTTAAAGTGTCAACAGATTTGGTGGTCTTGGTCATATTGTTATACTGTGGAGGTAGTGGGGGAATAAGAGATATTCTTTATAGTTATCTGGCAATTACACGTGGTTTTGGCAGTGGCCAGAACTTAATGATGCAACAGATACTAGATAAACCTTGTCACAAAAAGGTAAGATGCATTTGTCATTGTCCAGACAGGATAACAGACACCATTCTAAAGATTTCCAGAGAAAGGTGTTTAATATAGCTAATTGACAACAAAGTACTGGAAGGACTATGATAGGCCTTTTCAACATTTTATAAAATCAGGGCTTCTGGGTAATCAATTATTTGACTAGACTACTATGTCCCTTGTCAAAGAGCCCAAGATTATAGTTATTTTGTTCTAAAATAAAGTATGTGTCCAGGAGAAAAGATGTAAAGTATATTGTTCATTGAATTTATTTTATGACATTTGATAAGTCCTTGGATGTGGTGCTGTCACGAGTATCTGTGGCAGAAAAAGGCAAATTCATAAAAATCCATAAAAATCAGTGTCTATACCAGTAAGAAAAAATTACCATCCCTTTTAGGATCTAAGGAACTTGATACAATAAGTTGCCTTCTAATACTTGACTGGTTCCTCCTGAAACTGCTGACATATTGGTAGCTCATGACTGTTTTCTGCCATTGGTAGGATGGATCCTCTGCGGTGGCAAGAAAATAGATTAGCTCAAAGAGGGGAAGCCCATGTTTTTTTAGTGCAGAATAATCTCTTTATCCCCACTGCCATAAAATTGTATAGATGAATTCATTGAGCAACAACCTTGGTGTTTAAGAAAGAGGCTAACCAAATCAATGGACATGAGTAAACTCCAGTGATGGTGATGGACAGTGAGGCCTGGTGTGCTGCAGTCCATGGGGTCGCAAAGAGTTGGACATGACTGAGCAACTGAAATGAACTGAACTGATACAAACAGAGTAGGCCATCTTGTCTATTGCCTTTTGAGACCCTACTCACTAATGGTACTGCCTAAATTTGGATGACACACAGATATCTTATATTTTATGCCTATTGTGAAATATTTATCCATGCATTTCTCCAAAATTCTTTGACATCTTTTAATAATGTTCTGTTCTTTACATATTTTTTACCACACAGCCAAACCTTAAGCAACTCTCCAAATTTAATATATGCCTGTTAACTCTGAAAATCTTTTAATCAAAGCAAAGTGAACAAGACACATTGGTTGAATTTCTGCCCACTTGAAGGATTTTGTTTCATAATCTTTCAAGGTTATCTAAAACCACTGTGGTAATGAGAAAATAATGACCTTACACATTACATCAGACCTTGGAAAACCATATGTAAACTACGTCCAAGTATCTTCTTCCTTAGTGCTACAGTTATAGGGAATGTAGTATGAAGCCATAGAAACGTATTAAGAGAAATAAATCAAGGTAGCAGGAATGGGTGCCTTAGAACTCTATTATTTCTGTTTATGCCAATTCACAGTGTATTCATCACTAGTACAACAATTTAATATGTAATTCTTCCATTTGTTTAGGGATTCTGATAATGCACATTTGATTTTTACAGCTTGTCTGATACAATAACATCAGGTTTAAGGTGCAACACCTGGAATACATAGTCCTTGATGTTTTGTAGTAAAGCATTTCATTTTTGTGAAGACCCAAGGGCGAGTTCTCAAAACATAAATAGTATCTTGGGACATGGCTTTCTTAAAATGCCTTAGGGTTGGCACTGTGATTATACTTCAGGGCTTGCTAATGGCTCCATAAATCATTCTTGTCTACTACAAATTCTTTGGGCCATTGAAATTACCGTATCTCAAAACCCAAGGAACAGAAAAGTTTGTATGTAGCCTGAATCTGTTGCAGAGCATTGGTTTGCTTTGATCCTCATTTAAACTGGCAGTTCAATAGATAACTTGGAACATGATACTCAAATGGGTAAACACTGCCTCCCAAACAAAAAAGGAAGACAATGGTACCAAGTAATGTGTGTATAAGTATGTGTGTTGGGGGTGGGAATACATAGCAGTAAAAGATGTATTAACTTTTCTCTTTTAATGAAATATTCTGACAAGCCTTAGACCATTGGAATATAACAATTCACAGAGAGTAACTGGAAATTTATAGAATTCTTCTTTAAGGGGATATAGTGTCCATTCATTAAATAACACTAGATATGTAAAGGAGCTGCTCTTTGGCAAATGACATCCAGGTCAGATTCAGAGTTTTCCTGACTATACAGCCATGTAACATTTTATTAGATGCCCATCTATTTCATTTCTATGATCATATAGATACCATCAACAAGCTCTATATATGAAAACACTTATTTACTGTTCCAGCTCTGCTCTCATTAGAATAATTATGCCCACCTCTTCGCCTCTACCAGTCCAAGATTCCACTATGCCATTTGAAACTGGGCACATTTCCTATCATCAGATGTGCAGAGGACAGTCAACACAATGATACTGGTGCTCCACTCAGAGATGCATTTTATAATGTTAGATTGAAAGCAGAGAGTCTAGGTATTCTTAGGGTATATCTTTGTGGTGGTGGAGTTAAACATTCTTATATCCTTATAATCATCCATTTAATACTAGAAAGTTTCTGTTATTTTAGTGTCAATAAATATAGGACAATTCTGGATCCAAGGAACTGAGTTACTCTAGTAAACACATTATTTCTGGATTTGTGTAAAAACACCAATATCAACAAATTTAGCCTAATTGAATGTGACATCCTGTCTTTCTTGGTCTATATCAGGGGTTGGCAAACTTCTTGAACACAATGATAAATATAGTAAGTAGGCTTAATGGCCCTGAAGTTTAGGTTATAACCACTCAATTCTGCCACGGTAGCATAAAAGCAGCCATTGACATATATACACAATGATTACATGGTTGTATTGCAATAAATCTTTATTTATAAATATAGATGGGCATACATAATTCCACTTTCTGACCCCTGATCTTAAACCCTAAAAACTTACTCACTACTACATTTACCAGCTTTTTACTGAAATAACATAGCAATTAAAAATATTTAGGGCTATCAGTTATCTCCTTCTGGTTCAGACTCTACATTTGCCCCCCTGGATCAAATGTGATGGAATATTACTCTAAGTCTGAGACTGGGTCAGTGAGATGCAGTAAAAGGGTTGGGTTGGGGGGTAATCTCTTCCCTTTGAATGATGACTCTATAGCTGATGTCATTATAGGGTCTTCAAGCAAAACAATGCCAGTGTCCTCCTGACAGAGGAGGGCTTCTGGAGACTCAAGAAGATTTGGATGAGTTTCTGTGATTTGAGTCTTCATATAAGCCCTCATCACAGTTCTCAGGGTCCCATTTCTTTACCATCAATTTTCCAATTTTCAATAAGAGCAGTAAGTTCACGAATCAACTTACATTTTAATTTCCCCTCATGTAAAGTCTAATTTGGGGTTTGAAGTTTAGTTGCTATATTATTATATTGAGATAAGATATATTTGTATCATAATCATAGGAAGTTAGTGATTTTCATTCTGTAATTTGTGCTGAAATTTTGAAGTCTGTGCTTGTCCTTTTCCCCTTAAACTTATATTGCTAGAAATTGCTAGCAAGCCTGTGTTATTGTATTTCCCACTAAAAAAGTCAACTGAAGCAAGCAGAAGTGACTAATGAATTAAATAATTAAAGTTACCACATACATTTACATTATCCCATTTTCCTCTGGCAATGACAATATTATCACTTCCAAGCCTAGTCAAGTCAGGAAATCCACCACCGACTGCCACCTTTAAAGATCAATTTTCTGTGACTACTTTTTATAGCAAGTGAAGCATCAGAGTCTTCTTGACAAAAAAAAGAAAATAATAAAGATTTCTAAATATTCCAAACAGAGTAGAATTTAGTACAGTGAACTAACTATAAATCTAAATCTGTCATAAACAAGTGAAGAAATAAAGAAAAGAGAGGCTAGTTCTTGAGAAATGAAATTTTGAGAAAAGAAGGTCATTTCAACCCTTGGACTGGAACCAACAAACCTGAACTGACTACAGTGTGACTGAAGTTACAGCACAGCCAGTGCAAACTGCTAGAGTGGTGCTGAGCAGCAAGTTTTCGAATCCTGAAGTGAAACTCCTGCTGAAGCAAAAAGACAGACTATTCTTTTTTTTCCGTTTGACCATGTCTCACCTTAAGAAATTCCAGAGTAGACCAGCTGACAATGGATTTGAGAATGTAGTCTGCAGTCTTCCAGTCCCTGTAATACAAAGCAGAGAACAAGTAAGTGAAAGAGGGGCTGTAGTCAGTGATAACTATCTCACAGATATGTAGATAGTCAAGTAACTAGGATCATCTAGACATAAGCATCACATGTATGTTTTAGTGGAACAGACAAGTTTCCTGGAAGGTCAACAGATCATCATTCAGAGGTTCTGCCTTAACAAACAGAAAGATGGCAATTCTGTGTGATGGAGGAGATCATGCATAAAGACAAGCAGTGCTAAAAAATGTTGTTGTCTCCAATAGAAAATTACCTGATAAAGAGGACATAAAGAGGTTTAAACAAAGACCTGGAGAAGTAAAATAATTTCTATGGGGAATAATTCATGAATTATTTATTTTTTACATATATAGTAAAGGAATATTTTTGATCATAATTTATAAATTTATTGACTTGTGAACAAATATAAGCATGCAAAAACCCTGTAATCAATTTATAACTTTTTTCCTAACACTAAGCTCTGCGATGTGAGTGTATAGAGGGGAAGATATCTTACAATGTCTTAATTAGATTGCATCTGTTTGAATTAACCTCTTCATGGCACTACTTGTAAGTGAAAACAGCCATCTCTCCCCATGCAGGAACATTTGTGAGGATATTGTTATTGACTACATCATCAAATTCCCATAAGGAGGAGAAAGTATAGATCAAGAGCATTTCAACACAGTGAAAAGGTGATGAAAAACTTTTAAAAATATAGCAGTAATACTAAATTCCAAACTGTCACATCATTACCTGAGTTGAAGTTTATCTGACAATATATTATTTCTAAAAAGTTAATTCTAGTTAAGCGCTGAATAAGAGAATTAAAAATCTATGAGATTAAAAATTATATCCAGTATTTACTGCTTGATACTTGGAAGCCTCCATCCTTTATTTTCCTTCTGGTTGCACCTTTTAACAAGGCCATCCCCATGGGTAGGAAGCTATTTATGTGATATAAAAGCAAGGCAATGTTCCCTACACCAATATATGGTCCACAATAGAACTTCGTTTATATTAAGCTCTGAAATATGTGTCAGAATTATAAACTTCTCAAAATTCATCATTATTTTGATTATGTTTCCATATATATATGTATAGATTTATAGTTATTTTTTAAAATAATCAGAATTCTAGAATGAAAATATCATGTCATAAAATTCTTTAAAACATATATTTACTTTATACATACCAGTATTAGTGTGTTTTAAGGTAGGCCAAGATACAGGAGATGGGATCAAAAAGATTACAATTTGAGTAATTTGAAAACCACATTTAACTTTTGTTTCTTTCAGAGCTTGGGATATACCTTAACTTGAAGTTCAAAGTAAATAATTTTTTTGAGGTTAATTAGAAGTTAATGGGAGGTAAGAAAGGGATATTGGCCCATGTGGATCATAGTTTTATCACTAATTACTCAATATTTTGGCGTTATTTTTTATAGACATGTGATCCACTGAATGACCCATCCAAATATGGTGACAAAAAGAGTAACACAAATAATTGCTACTGACTCAGCACGATGCTTCTAGCCCTTAAGGCAGGGGGGGAGATTAATAACAGAAAACATACAGCTTTAATGAATTTATGTTCTTCTGTGGTTCTCAGAATTACTCAAATGAACACTTGCTTTCCAACACCTCTTTGAAATAGCATATAGAAGCAGTTACATACAAGACACAATACCATTACTTTCCAGGAAGATTATACCAGTCAAGGACTGCAGCAAAACATTACAGAAACGGATAACAGCTAATAGTCAAGAGAACTAGCTTCTGCCAGTAAACTTGAAAAATTCATTTAATCTTTATGGGTTTATGTGTTCTCATATGTAAGAGGAGATGGTCATATTTATTTCATCTGCCTCATTAGGTATGCTGAGAATCAAATGATTAGCATGACAGCTATAAAGTTCTTGAGAAATTTCCAAGGTTGAGGATAAAGGTTAGGATGGTATGGTACAGTCAGGACATAATGGACCTGTCATCCAAGACTCAAGTTTGCTTCAGTGTAAAGAAGACTGCAGAAGTTATGAGTCATACCTAGGCGAGCACAATAAGAACGTTCATGGAAAGCACTTTAAAAAACAACCACGCACCCCAAGACTAGTAATATTTCTTTTTTTTAGTGATGAACTCTGACAAATAAAATTATAGCTAATTACCCAGTGGCCTTTGTTTACTCCAAAGGCAGAGCAGAATGAGCAATAATAGCACTGTGTGGAGTAATTACTAAGAATATTAAAGAGGTATGAATGGCTTGGCTCATAGCCTAACAAAAATTTGATCAAGGAATATGAAGGAAAATATTCCCTCAAAGCCCACTTAAAACCATTTACCTAAAATCAAGGAAATAAATATCTGCTTATTGTGATTTGGGAGACAGGAAAGGATTATAAAATAACCTTGATACCAGAGTAAATAAAATTTCAAATATAATATAACTTCTTTTCAATGATCTTTTAAATAGGAACTTATTTTAGCCTAAAGTTATGTAAATATTTATGATGATTTCCATGAAATTGTAATCACTTGATCTATAAATACAGGTTCTGTTATGAAAAAAGGAAAAAGAGTGATTGTTACATTTTCCATCATATTTTGGATGGTTGAGCATTGCCAGGGAAAACCCAAGTATTGTTAGTAAAACTGTTCGTTGTAGGGGTAAAAAAGTCATGTGTAACTGGAAAACTAAAGAAATGGTATTTGTGATTGGATGAATGATATAAATATTTTAGATTTCATTGGTGAAGAAGGCACATGAGGTAGACATACGAGCATATACAATATTTTTAAAGCAAGAGACAATTTTATTTTGTTGCCTATAGATTTCAGATAATATGATAATAAATTAAAAGAGAAAAATTTACTTTTGGAGCCTTTGGTGGAGAAGAATTCAGAGGAATAATTTTAGCTAGGAATAAACTGCAATAAATTTTTCCAGAGAATGAGAATTTAAAAATGTTAGTATTTAGAAATGGGGTCCTGACAATTTACTGACACTTTGTGAGCTAGAAAATATAATGAAAGAGAATAGAAAAATGATATCAATGTTTTTCAGTTGCACATCATAACAGAAATGGGAAACACAGGGACAGGGTTGAGTTGGAGAAATATTAAGAACATATTGAGGTTTAGCTTTCAGCAAGTTTTAATAATATTAAATATGTGTTGGAATATGTGCCATGTTCAGACACATCTTGGTCTGAAGCATTTTGCATACTGATGCCAAAGGATACTTACTTAAATTTTTTTTTTCCCCAGTGGGTTTTTTTTTTTTTTCCAGTGGGTTTTAAAGTTTTTATTTCAGTTTATTTTTTTTACCTTAAAAAATAGATTTAGTAGACAAAATCAACTACTTATTTTACATTTTAGAATATTCTAACTGGAGATATCAGTGAAACTTGCAGAATAAGATTCCAAAAATCTAGCACTCCATAGATATAACAAATAAACTGGCAAAAACTGTTGGAATAAAATTTTTTGGAATTCTAGAAACTAAGGAAAATCTTATAGCAACCACAGGAATGCATAATCAAGAAAAACTAGCTGAAAAGAAAAAAAGAAAAAAAAACTGGCTAGATCTCAATAAGAATAAAGAGTTTTGTGGTATTTAACATATACTGGTCCCCTCCCTCTTTCCAGCTCAGTGATTGCTTTGAAGATAACAACCACATTTCAGGTACAGGTACATGTACCTAAATTTGAAGAATGAACCTCATTTGCAAAGAGTAGTGCTTGTGTGTTTTGCTTATATAGTGACTTCATAGAAGATGTCTGAAGGGCTTGTCTTGGTCTATCTCAGAACACATCCACTGATGAGGCAGATACTCAGGAGGTATTTGTTTAAAACATTTACAGGCAAATGAATTAGTCTAGTACTACCTGAGGCAATGGATAACTGTTCAGGAAAAACAAAATAACCAAAATGATTGTCAGGAAAGCTGAGTAATGAGATGCCTTTGGAAATACGAGTTTTGAAAAGCTCCAACATATCCGTTGGAAACTAGAAATTCATGAACACATGTACACATGCACATTCTCAAAAAAGACCTGAAAATGCCCTAAGTTCTTACCTATGGCTTATACTTAGAATTTGTGCAAACATGAAGTGGAAGTGAGTTGTAAACCATCCAACTGTGTGTAGAAGGTATGTCCCAGAGTCTGTCTTCAAAGACTTGAAGATACGTTTTGAACCCAGGTATTTAAGGAAATCTATGCCAACCCCTAACTGAACACAAGATAAAGGAACAAAGACTTGAGCAGCCACATACAACAAATAATGCAGACATTACAAATCAGTTCAATATAGTTGCTAAACATACCCTGGAGATGAGAGAGAATCTTTTTATCCAATATTCTATATTATAATTTTCAAATTGTCCAGTTTTCAACAAAAGTTATGAAAAATGTAAATAAACAATAAACCATGGCATACATGCAGGAAAATATAAGCAATTAACAGAAATTGTCTGAGGAAGCACCAACACTGGACTTACTAGATTAAGACTTTAAATCAATTATTTTAAGTATGCTCAAAAGCTAAAGAAAAACATATGCAACAAAAGGAAACCAAAAGAAAATTGTCTTATCAAATAGTTACTCCATAAACAGGCAGAATTTACAAAAAAGAATCAAACTAAAATTCTTGAAGCAAAAACTGCAGCAAGTGAAATGAAAAAAAAAATCACTATAGGGTTTTCAAAGCAGATTTGAGCAGGCAGAAGAAAGAATAAAAGAAAACATAAGAAAGGTCAACTGAGAATTGATCAGATAATAGAAATAAACAAGAAGGATGCAAAATAAAGATTGAGTCTTATGTGACACCATCAAATGTACCAACATACACATACTGTGAATCCAAGTAGGTTAGGAGAGAAAGAAAAGAACATAAAGAGTATTTATATAATAATGGCCCCAAACTACCTAAATTTGATTAGAAAAATTAACCTATACATTCAAAAACTTCAGTAAATTCCAAGTAGGATAAACTCAAAGAGATCCATAGCAGATACATTATAATGACACTTTAGAAAGACATGGACAGGGAATCTTAGAGGTCCTTCAAGAGAATCAACTTGTCAAATAGGAGACTCTCATTAAGAATTGCTGCCAACTTCTCATCAGAACTTATAAGTGCAGAATGCAGTGGAATGTTACATTCTAGGTGCTCTAAAACAGACAAAATTCTTAGCCAAGAATTCTACACACAGAAAAACTACTTCAAAATTGAAGCAGAAATTAAGATGTCTCAATAAAATAAAAGCTATGACAGATTGTCACCATTAGGCCTGCCCTATAAGAAATTTTGGGCTTCCCAAATGGCCTCAGTTCAGTTCAGTTGCTCAGTCATGTCTGACTTTTAGTGACCCTGTGGACTGCAACATCCCAGGCTTCCCTGTCCTTCACCATCTCCCAGAGCCTGCTCAAACTCATGTCCATTGAGTCAGTGATGCCATCCAACCATCTCATCCTCTATCATCCTCTTCTCCTCCTGTCTTCAATCTTTCCCAGCATCAGGGTTTTTCCAATGAGTAAGTTCTGTACATCTGGTGGCCAAAGTATTGGAGTTTCAGCTTTGGCATCAGTCCTTCCAATGAATATTCAGGACTGGCTTCCTTTAGGATTGACTGGTTTGATCTCCTTGCTGTCCAAGGGACTCTCAGGAGTTTTCTCCAACACCACAATTCAAGAGCATCAATTCTTCATTGCTCAGCTTTCTTTATGGTCCAACTCTCACATCATCCACACATGACTACTGGAAAAACCATAGTTTTGACTACACAGACCTTTGTCAGCAAAGTAATGTCTCTGTTTTTTAATATGCTGTCTAGGTTTGCCATCACTTTTCTTCCAAACAGGAAGTGTCTTTTAATTTCATGGTGCAGTCACCATCTGCAGTGATTTTGGAGCCCGATAGAATCCACTCGCCAAGCAGGAGACATGGAATCAATCCCTGGATTGGGAAGATTCCCTGGATGAAGAAATGGCAACCCACTCCAGTATTCTTGCCTGGAAGTTCCCATGGACAGAAGAGCTTGGTGGGCTACAGTCCATGGGGTTGCCAACCGTCAGACGTGACTAAGTGACTTAGCAAAGCACAAAACGTCAAGTTAACAGCTTGTCAAATTTGGTAAAGGAAGGTTCCTTCTCCCAATTTGTCAACTACCAGTGGCTCCTTTGTTAAAAACAAATCACTAATTTTAAGGTAGTTAAGTAGCTCAAATAGTAAAGAGTCTGCCTGTAATGTGGGTGACCTAGGTTTGATCCCTGTGTTGGGAAGATCAACTGGAGAAGGACATGGCAATGCACTCCTGCATTCTTGTCTGGAGAATTCCATGGATAGAGGAGCCTGGTGGGCTCTAGTCCTTGGGGTTGCAAAAAGCTGGACATGACTGAGCGACTACTACTTTCACTGTTACTTTTCAAATTATTCATATCTATTCTTACAGTTTATTTTGGGGTGTTTTTTAAAGAGATATTTTCAAAGAGATATTTTTAATATGCTTTACAAGCTTACTATATTTAGTTATATATTTATTTTGAGTTATCCTTTCATGTATTCTTGCATGACATTGTTCTCATAGTTCTTGATTGTGTCCCATGCTGGACATTGTCAGCAATTTTGTTTTCTCACATTGTCTTTTTCCACTGTGACAGCATTTCATTTCATCCTCTCAAATTTCTCATTCTACCTTCCATGTTTTATATCTCTGCTGCAGAATTTATAACTTTTCCAATTGTGTCTTCCAATTGCTAGTTCCCCACTTAGTTGTCACTTGTTGCTGTTCAGTCGCTCAGGCATGTCCAACTCTTCGAGACCTCATGGATTGCAGCACACCAGGCTTCCCTGTCTAACACCACCCCCTAGAGCTTGCTCAAACTCATGCCCATTGAGTCAATAATGCCATCAACCATCACATCTTCTATCACCCCCTTCTTCTCCTGCCTTCAATCTTTGCCAGCATCAGGGTCTTTTCTAATCAGTGAGCTCTTCGCATCAGGTAGCCAAAGTATCGGAGCTTCAACTTCAGCATCAATCCTTCCAGTGTATTTTCAGGATTGATATCCTTTAGGATTTGATCTCCTTGCAATCCAAGGGACTCTCAAGAGTCTTCTCCAATACCACAGTTCAAAAGCATCAATTCTTGGGCACTCAGCTTTTTTTATGGTTCAACTTTCACATCCATACATGACTACTGGAGAAAGCATAGCTTTGAATAGATGGACCTTTGTCAGCAAAGTAATGTCTCCACTTTTTAATATGCTGCCTAGGTTTGTTATAGCTTTCTTTCCAAGGAGTCAACGTTTTTTAATTTCATGGCTGAAGTCACCACTGGCAGTGATTTTGGAGCCCAAGGAAATATAGTGTGTCACTGTTTCCATTGTTTCCACATATATTTGTCATGAAGAGATGGGGCAAGATGCCATGATCCTCATTTTCTGAATGTTGAGTTTTAAGTCAGCTTTTCCACTCTCTTCTTTCACTTTCATCAAAAGGCTCCTTAGTTCCTCTTTGCTTTCTGTCATAAGGGTGGTGCCATCTGCATGTCTGAGTTTATTGATATTTCTCCCAGCAATCTTGATTCCAGCTTGTGCTCCATCCAGCCCAGCATTTTGTGTGATATACTCTGCTGCTGCTGCTGCTAAGTCGCTTCATTCGTGTCTGACTCTGTGCAACCCCATAGACGGCAGCCCACCAGGTTCCCCCGTCCCTGGGATTCTCCAGGCAAGAACATTGGAGTTGGTTGCCATTTCCTTCTCCAATGTATGAAAGTGAAAAGTGAAAATGAAGTTGCTCAGTCCTGTCCAACTCTTAGTGACCCCATGGACTGCAGCCTACCAGGCTCCTCTGTCCATGGGATTTTCCAGGCAAGAGTACTGGAGTGGGTTGCCGTTTCCTTCTCCAGTGATATACTCTACATATAAGTTAAATAAGCAGGGTGACAATACACAGCCTTCACGTACTCCTTTCCCAATTTGGAACCAGTCCGGTGTTCCATGTCTGGTTCTAACTGTTGCTTCTTGACCTGCATATAGATTTCTCAGGAGGCAGGTAAGGTGGTCTGGTATTCCCATCTCTTGAAGAATTTTCCAAAGTTTGTTTTGATCCACACAGTCAAAGGCTCTGTCATAGTCAATGAAGCAGAAGTAGATGCTTTTTGGAATTCTCTTGCTTTTTCTATGATACAGTGGATGTGGGCAATTTGATCTCTGGTTACTCTGTCATTTCTAAATCCAGCTTGAACATCTGGAAGTTCTCACTTTACATACTGTTGAAACCTCACTTGTAGAATTTTGAGCATTACTTTGCTAGTGGGTTAAATAAGTGCAATTGTGTGACAATTCGAACAATTTTTGGCATTGTCCTTCTTTGGGATTGGAATGAAAACTGACCTTTTCTACTTTTGTGTTCACTGCTGACTTTTCCAATTTGCTGGCATATTGAGTGCAGCACTTTCACAGCATCATCTTTTAGGATTTGAAATAGCTCAGCTGAAATTCCATCACCTCCACTAGCTTTGTTTGTGGTGATGCTTCCAATGGCCCACTTGAGGTCACACTCCAGTATGTCTGGTTCGAGTGCTCACATCATCATAGTTATCTGGGTCATTAAAATCTTTTTTGAATAATTCTGTGTATTCTTGCCACCTCATCTTAACATCTTCCACATCTGTTAGGTCCATATCATTTCTGTCCTTTAATATGCCCATCTTTGCATGAAATGTTCCCTTGTTATCTCCAATTTTCTTGAAGAGATCTCTATTCTTTCCCATACTACTGTTTTCTATTGTTGTCACTAGTTGACCATTATTCTTCCTATTTTCTTTCAATTTCAAAAACTATATCATATTCATTTTAAAAATAAATTCCCTCATTTTCTTTCATGCAACCCTGTTATTGTTAGATTGCTTTTATTCTTCATTTTATATGTTTGAATATTTTAAACAATGTCTTTTGGGCTTCCCAGGTGGTGCTACTCTTTGAACATTTTAAGCATACATTTTAATGTCATAAGACAGCTTTCCTCTATATTTCTTGAAAAGAGCACGTGTGTATATTTTTTGAGGAGCTAATTTTCACATTTGTTAAATCTGCAAACATTCTATTTTTTGAAGTGAAAGTGGAAATTTTTTCCATTAAAATGCATAGTTCACCATGTTAACTGGAATTCTCAGAATATCTAAATAAAAGGAAGGTTTTATTTTATTTTTTTCAATTCACTTGCCTTAAAGAATTTTTTTCTTTTTTCTTCTTAGAGGCCTTTGCTGCCACTTACTCCTTGAAAAATATACTAAACTTCACATAAAGAGAGGACTTTAAAAATAAGCATTTTCCTAAATTACTTGAAAACTTTGTATTTCCTATTGTCATTTTCATATCATACTTCCCTTGAATATCCCTTTCAGATGTGTTCTATGAAAATGAACCAACATAAAAACACACATGGAAGGTCAATCCAACCCCTCTTCTTTAGGTATAAATGTCATATTATAAAAATGTCTGCAAGTTCCTTTTCCAGCTTATTATAAATGATAGATTTCTGGCCCCACAATTATATAAACTTACATGTTTACCAGTACTGCATGATAATATTTACTTTTCCATACCCTTGTTGTCATTCTGTTGAATTCTCTAGAACCAACACAGTTTTTTAAAAATATTTTCTATAAAACAGAAGAATAGAGTATGCTTTTCCATTAATTAAGGTCTTCTGATATATTTCTATTTACAGTTTCAAGCCTTCTTCCATCTAGCTTCAAAGCTGTATTAAAATTGGAGATAATGCTTTATCACCATTCTAATTTTATGAATAAAAAATTAAAGGCCATAGGAATCATTGCTGGAGGAGAGACTCAGAGAATTTCTGATATATCTTTCAAGACTTACACTGTCAAATATGGTACTAATTTGACTTTTTAATTTTCCAGTCCCTATTACTTTAGGTTTTCTCTGTGAATAAGAATTTCAAAGATGGAGATAAATCACTCTACATTTCCCCTCTTATTATCTATGTAACAACCTATGCAGCCACCTTTAAATCAGTTATCTAAGAAAATATCTTGGATTAATTCTGATCTGTTTTGCTTCACTGTTAGACCCTTTCTTTTATTACAACCTTTTGCTTTGAATTCATGTCCCTAATCAGTGGCACCTCTGTACCTTAAAGTTATCTCTGCTTTGAGGCCTTTGCTATCCTTTATCCATACAAACTGCATTAAACAGATAAAAGTGAAGATATTCCTAAATGAATGTTCTTGAATGTGCCATCTCTGGTGGCTCTGTGGGAGAGGAAACAGTACAAAGTACCATTAGTCAGTATGAGAAACCGAACTGAATTAACAGCTGGCTTAATGAAACACTCATTTTAAAAGCTAGTATACCGCACATCCAAATGTGACCAGAATCCCATGATACCATGAAAGTCAACACTTCTGAATAGTTACCTTGAGTTAAAGAAGTCCTAATGGCTTCCCTGGTGGCTCAGATGGTAAAGAATCTGCCTGATTGCAGGAAACCTGGGTTCGATCCCTGCAGGGGAAGATCCCCTGGAGAAGAGAATGGCATCCCACTCCAGTATTCTTGCCTGGAAAATCCCATGGACAGAGGAGGCTGGTGGTCTGCAGTCCACGGGATTGCAAGGAGTTGGATGTGATTGAGTGACTAACATTTCATTTCATTTCAATGGTTAGGTTATTTCAAGGAATCTCAGTAAGTTAAAATAAGTTTTTTTGTTAACCCAGGGAATCTGGAGGAAATACAAAGCCATTCCAAATAAAGCTATCTTCTAGTAGGAAAGTTTTGTATTTGATGATTAATATAAGGGTAAATGGGGCTTCCCTGGTAGCTCAGCTGGTAAAGAATCTGCCTGCCATGAAGGAGACCCTGGTTTTATTCCTGGTTTGGGAAGATCCCCTGGGGAAGGGATTGGCTACCCACTCCAGTATTTATGGGCTTCCCTGGTGGCTCAGATGGTAAAGAATCCACCTGCAATGCAGAGACCTGGGTTAGATCCCTGGGTTGGGAAGATCCCTGGAGGAGGGCATGATAACGCATTCCAGTATTCTTGCCTGGAGAGTCCTCATGACAGAGGAGTCTGGCAGGCTAGAGTTTATGGGGTTGAAAAGAGTTGGACATGACTGAGTGACTAAGCACACACACCCACACACATAAGGGAAAATACTTGTAGCTTCTCTCCGTGTGTGGAAAGTTTTTCCTTCACTGGGAGGAAAATTACTCACACAAAGAATATTTTCATTGAATTCACGACTCATTCTATTTCAGGTATTTTGCTAATCAATTATAAATGCTGTCTTGAATAATCCCACAAAATACTATGCTGCTGCTGCTGCTAAGTCTGCTTCAGTTATGTCCGACTCTGTGTGACCCCATAGATGGCAGCAAACGACGCCCCTCTGTCCCTGGGATTCTCCAGGCAAGAATACTGAAGTGGGTTGCCATTTTCTTTCCCAATGCATGCAGGCATGCATGGTAAGTTGCTTCAGTTGTGTCCAACTCTGTGCAACCCCACAGATGGCAGCCCACCAGGCTCCTCTGTCCATAGGATTCAGGAGTTATTCATTCCCATTTTGCAGATGGGGAAATTATACCACAGTGAGAAAAATATAGCTTGTCAAAACTGCATAGCTAGAGTTCACTATAGGATAAAAGAACACATGGTAAAATTTTAATATCAGTATCTAGGTGGTGGGTGTTTGGATATTTGGTATAACTTTTTTACTTCTATATTTTCATTAAAAATGCTCGGGAAAATATTGCACAGCTGATAATTAAAAGCCTGTGAATTTCAATCAGGACTGATTCCTTCTAAAAATAAATTCTCTTCTTCACCAATGCTCACTAGTTTTGTAGGGATATTACTACAAGACAACGTCTGTCATATTATGGAAAGAATATGCAATTCACAAATAGAAGAGCTAAGTTTAAGTTCAGCTCTTCCCATCTTTATTATTAAGCTGTTCTTGATTATTAATATGTAAAGCCAAACACAGTGCTTTTAAGCTTTTACTGTAGTAATGTTTGTGAACTACTGTAATAATTATGTTTGAGTACCATAAAAACAAAATCATAGGACAAAAATGATGGTGAGAAAGTGTTTGTTTCTTAGTGTTATTACTATTTAATGAGCACAAGACTATCAAAGTGGATAATTAACAATTGTTTTTTTTTTCCCCAGTGGGACCTTGTAGGTCTTATTTCTAACGGTGGGAAAAAGAAAACTTTGGGATTTGAAAGCTCGGGGAAAAAGACAAAAGTCTCAATTAAGGAGGTCGGGAAACTAGGGGAAAAGAAGTGATGATTAGGGAGCTCAATCTGAGAAAAGATAGAATTCTTCCATCTGGACTCTGTTTTAGAAAATTAATTTGCGGACACTGCTGCTAAGTCACGTCAGCCGTGTCCAACTCTGTGCGATCCTATAGACAGCAACCCACCAGGCTCCTGTCCCTGGGATTCTCCAGGCAAGAATACTGGAGTGGTCTGCCATTTCCTCCTCCACTGCATGAAAGTGAAAAGTGAAAGTGAAGTCTCTCAGTTGTGTCCGACTCTTCGCAACCCCATAGACTGTAGCCTACCAGGCTCCTCTGTCCATGGGATTTCCCAGGCAAGAGTACTGGAGTGGGCTGCCATTGCCTTCTCCATTGCAGACACTGGAAAGGGTCATTCTGAACACTGAACTAATGGATGCCCTGTGGACATCCTTTATAGTGGAGAAATGCAAGAACAGTCTCAGGTAGGCATAAAGCTTGGACTCAATTGTAATGTGATACACATAGAACAGTGACTTTGGAAAATTAACATTGATTCAAACTTTCCACAAGCACTCAAGAACATGTTGAGTTTAACCTAGTACCTCACACTAATTGGCAGGCAGTCATAAACTCTAGATTATTCAGAAAAATCAGGAGAGGTTGAAAATACAGAAAATCTTCTATAAGAATGGCAAAGGTTGCTCTTGGAAAACTTTGATGATTCTTGCCTCAGTCAGTTTTGTTGGCATCAGCAATATCAAATGAGGAGTCTTGAAGGTTAGGGAAGCTTCTCCCTTCATAGAAAGTGCTGTTCTATAACCTCTACCTGTAAGCTCTATGTTAGAAAGCTGAAAATTTAACTCACATTATTTTTACCCACACTGTACCTTTTAATAGTCTATACTATAGTTTTCTTGCTAATTACACTCTCTTTCCTTTATGATGATCACAGAGATGACTCCCACAAAATGCGGTTCCAAGTCCACAGCCTATCTCTCAGAATAAATTGTTCCTTAACCATCAGGCTCAAATCTCTATTCTCAGGCATATCTAAGCAGACCATAAATCAGGGCAAGGACAAAACAAAAATTCCAGGACAATAAATCTCTCTAAAATGGGTGCTCTTTCTGATGGCTAGTGATCAAATCATTTTATATATCTTTGGAAGTTTGAATATGAAACTAACACATAGAATACTTAGTTATTGGCACTAAAGGAGAATGAAATAAGTAGGAAGAGTTACAGAGGCAGAGGAGATGCATAATGATGAGAAGACTGCCAGAGTTTTTATGTTTTAGTGTCACCATATTCCATATTTCCACGAGGCCTAGTTATTTACCATCTGAGGTGGTTCCTGTAGAGAAGATTTTGCCTTATGTTCTTTAACTCTAAGAAGCCACAGTCTGCATTTGATCCTGTAAACATGAAGTAGCTGTGCAAACACATTTTGTTTTGTCTCTCCTAGAGAAATATCCTAAATTCCAAAGTGAGGAATTCTCCTCATTGAAAGAACAGGACACCAGTAACAGGTTAACAAAAGTTATAACCACTGCATGAGAGAAGAAAATGGTGAGAAGATTAGAAGAAGCAAAACCAGTAGCAAGAGTGGAGGGAAAGAAAACAAGGAGAGCAGAAATGTCAAAACTGTAAGCCTCTGCAAATGAAGGGGAGCCACAAAAGCAGCAGACAGGTCCTCTCAAGGCCTCCAGGTAACAAGGCAGGTAGTGGCAAGTAGAAACCTCAATAACTGCTTGTACTCATCATTAAGGAAATAACAGAAGCCATCAGGTAGCCAAGAGGAAAGGAAGATGAATGAAGGTCTTGGGGTCGCAAAAGCTCCAAAGTCTTAAAGATTATTAAGCTTTTCCCCTCAGCATTGGTCATTCCCTCTGGCTTATATGGCCTTGGAAAAGGATATTATAACTGTTACAGAGACAGGCACTTAGAGCTTAGAATGAAGTAAAAATATACCTTTCCCAAATCAAAATTAAGTTATATAAAGCTACATCCAGATACAATGAACACAAGCTGTTTTAATAGATATTTCAAAAAATGTTGTGCTAAAATATTTTTACCGTAATAACCTAGATCACTGAATCATGCAACAATTTTCAAACAGAATCAGAGGTGCCATGCTCATTAATGACATCTAACAGCTTTCCTTTATGAGTGCAATCTATGATCTTGGATTGTGGTAACAGCTTTATATATATATATTTCCATTTAATTTCAATGACAATCAACCCTAAAGGTATACTATTATTCCTTTTCTTAACAGTTAGCATTTACCTCTTAAAAAAAGCCAGTAGTCAGTGGCACATAATACATCACAGAAACATAAAGATCTTTTTCTTATAAAAATGAAATGCATATAAGATTCCCTTCAGTTATTACTGAAACTAGAGAGTACATTCCAATTTACATCTTTCACTTCTGATCAAGAGAGCCTTAACATTCCCCTCAGCTTAAAGAAAATTTAAGGAAGTTGGTTTCCTAACTATTGGCCCCTGGCTACTCTTTACTTAACGCACTCACTTTAGAAAACTTTCAAATGTAAATTCTGTCTTGGTCCTGTTGAGATGCGAATATTCTCTCAGCTTCTGGCCAGGTTTAAAACCCATGGGTGCCTTTCTCAAAGACCTGGGAGCAACTTTGTGCTAGAAAGTGCTGGATTCAAGGCTTTTCCATGCCGCTCCCTTTGAGTCAGTGAAAGTATACTAAGAACAAAAGAAAAGAAAAATAAATAAATAAATAAGTGTCCCGGAGCTGAACTTGCAGTATCTTCGAGGTCTGCTTGTGTACAGTTAGGAAGGGTTTGGACATGTGCCAACAGTCTCATGAAACCATCACCACGAACAAGTTAATAAGAGGAACTCACCTCGGTGCTCAGGGTCCCAGTGTTCTCTGAACTTCTGGGACCTAGTGAACTCAAGACATGGTTTTGCTGCCTGTTGCATTCCATTTTGGACACAAGATCAAGCCCTGACCTTTTGGAGTGGGAGCACTGACTCCAAGACCCTAGACTACCAGAGAACTGAACTCACACAAAGGAAACCACTGGAATACAAGACCTGGCATCACCCAACCACCAATAGCACCCTGTGCAGGATGCCTCATCTAAACAACAAACAAAACAAAAATACAAACATAATCGTCAGCAGCAGAGTTACGACCTCACTCAACCTTGTCCATCAGAGGAAAAACAAACAAACAAACAAAAACTTAGCACAAATGTCACCCTATAAGAAGCTTACACAAACCACTGGACCAACCTTAGGAGGGCAGAAATCAAAAAGAAGAAATAATTCAAAGCAGAAGCCTGAGAAAAGGAGACCTCAAACCCAGTAAGTTAAATAATAATAATAATAATGAAAAGGCAAAGAAATATTACATAAATGAAGGAACAAACTAGAAATACAGAAGTTGAAATAAATGAAGAGGAAAGAGGCAAACTACCTGAAAAAAAATTCAGAATAATAGTAAAGATGATCAAAAACCTTGAAAACAGATTGGAGAAAATGCAAGAATCAATTAACAAAGACCTAGAAGAATTAAAGGTACAGAGATAAAAAACACAATTACTGAAATTAAAAATACTCTAGAAGGAATCAATAGCAGAATATCTGAAGCAGAAGAATGAATCAGTGAGCTGGAAGATAAAATGGTGAAAATAGCTTCTGAAGAGCAGAATAAAGTAAAAAGAATGAAAAGAACTGAAGATAGTCTCAGAGACCTTTGGGACAAGGTCAAATGCACCAACATTTTAATTATAGGGGTCCCAGAATAAGCAGAGGGAAAAAAAGGGTATGAGAAAATTTTTGAAGAGATTATAGTTGAAAATTTCCCCAACATGGAAAAGGAAATAGTCAATCAAGTCCAAGAGTCACAAAGAGTCCCATACAAGATAAACCCCAGGAGAAACATGCCAAGACACATACTAATCAAACTAACAAAGACTAAACACAAAGAAAGAATATTAAAAACAGCAAGGGAGAAGCAACAAGTAATGTACAAGGGTAACCCCATACACTTAACAGCTGATCTTTCAGCAGAAACTCTGTAGGCCAGAGGGAATGGCAGGATGTACTTAAAGTACTGAAAGGGAAAAATCTACAACCAAGATTACTGTACCTAGCAAGGATCTCATTAAAAACTGATGGACAAATCAAAAGCTTTTCAGACAAACTAAAGTTAAGAGAATTAAGTGCCACGAAATCATCTTTACAACAAATGTTAAATGGACTCATAGTCAAGACATATAAGAGAAGAAAAGTAATCTACAAAATCAACCTCAAACAATTAAGAAAATGGCAATAGGAACATATGTATCAATAATTACTTTAAATGTAAATGGATTAAATGCTCCAACCAAAAGACACAGACTGGCTGAATGGGTACAAAAATAAGACCTATATACATGCTGTCTACAAGAAATCCACTTCAGACCTCAAGACACATATAGACTGAATTTGAGAGAATGAAAAATATATTCCATGTAAATGGGAAGCAAAAGAAAGCTGAGTAGCAATCCTCATATCAGATATGATATGCATATCAGCAATCCATCATATCAAAATAGACCTTAAATAAAGAAGATTACAAGAGATAAGGAAGGACAGTACATAAGGATCAAGGGATCAATCCAAGAGGACAACATAACAACTGTAAATATCTAGGCACCCAACATTAGAGCACCTCAATACATAAGACAAACACTAACAGACATAAAAGGAGAAATTGAAAGTAACATAATAACAGTAGGAGACTTTAACACCCCACTGACACCAACGGACAGATCATCAAAACAGAAAATTAATAAGGAAACACAAGTCTTAAAAGATACATTAGATCAGATAGATCTTATTGATATCTTCAGGACATTCCATCCAAATGCAGAAGAATGCACCTTCTTCTCAAGTGCACATGGAACATTCTCCAGGATAGACCACATCTTGGGTCACAAATCAAGCGTCAGTAAATTTAAGAAAATTCAAGTCATATTAAGCATCCTATCCAACCACAATGCTATGAGACTAGATATCAACTACAAGAAAAAAACCTAAAAAATACAAGCACATGGAGATTAAACAACACGTTTCTAAATAACCAACAGGTTACTGAACAAATCAAAAGGGAAATCAAAAAATTTCTAGAAAAAAATGACAGTGAAAACACGACAACTCAAAACGTATGGGATGCAGCAAAAGCAGTTCTAGGAGGGAAGTTTATAGAAATGCAATCCTACCTCAAGAAATAAGAAAAACATCGAATAGACAACCTAACTTTACCCCTAAAACAACTGGAAAAAGAAGAACAAAATAACCTCAAAAATAGTAGAAGGAAAGAAATAATAAAGATCTGAGCAGAAATAAATGAAGAAGAAGTGAAAGAAGCAATAGTAAAGATTAATAAAACTAAAAGCTGGTTCTTTGAGAAAATAAACAAAACTGACAAAACTTTAGCCAGACTCATCAAGAAAAAAAGAGAAGAATCAAATCAACACAATTAGAAATGAAAAAGGAGAGGTTACAACTGACAATGAAGAAATAAAAAGGATTATAAGAGACTATTATGAACAACTATTTGGCAATAAAATGGATAACCTGGAAGAAATGGACAGATTCTTAGAAAAGTTCAATCTTTCAAAACTGAAGCAGAAAGAAATAGAAATTATGAGCAACCCAAATACAAGCACCGAAATTGAAACTGTGATCAAAAATCTCCCAAAAGACAAAACCCAGGATCAGATGGCTTCACAGGAGAACTCTATCAAACATTTAGAGAAGAGCTAATACCTATCCTTCTACAACTCTTTCAAAAAATTGCAGAGGAAGGAATACTTCCAAACTCATTCTACAAGGCCACCATCACCATGATACCAAAGCCAGACAAAGACAACACACAAAAAGAAAACTACAGGCCAATATCACTGATGAACATAGGTGCAAATATCCTCTACAAAATTTTAGTGAACAGAATCCAACAACACATCAAAAAGCTCATACACGATGATCAAGTTGGGCTTATTCCAGGAATGCAAGGATTCTTGAATATATGCAAATCAATCAATGTGATACACCATATTAACAAACTGAAAAGTAAAAACCATATGATAATCTCAATAGAGGCAGAAAAAGCCTTTGACAAAATTCAGCACCCATTTATGATTAAAACTCTTCAAAAAATGGGCATAGAAGGAACCTAAGTCAACATAGAAAAGGCCATAAATGATAAGCCTAGAGCAAACATTATTCTTAACAGTGAAAAACTGAAAACATTCCCCCTAAGATCAGGAACAAGACAAGGGTGTCCACTTTCAGCACTATTATTCAACACAGTTCTGGAAGTCCTAGTTACAGCAATCAGAGAAGAAAAAGAAATCAAAAATGACATAAACAGATGGAGAGATATTCCATATTCCTGGGTAGGAAGAATCAATATTGTGAAAATGACTATACTAGCAAATGCAATCTACAGATTCAACGCGACCCCCTATCAAATTACCAATGACATTTTTCACAGAACTAGAACAAAAAATTTCACAATTCATATGGAAACACAAAAGACCCTGAATAGCCAAAGTAGTCTTGAGAAAGAAGAAGGGAGCTGAAGGAATCAATCTTCCTGACCTCAGGTTATGCTACAAAGCTACAGTCATCAGGACAATATGGTACTGGCACAAAAACATAAATGGTGGCCAATGAAACAAGATAGAAAGACCAAAAATAAACCCATGCAACTATGGGTACCTTAATTTTGACAAAGGAGGCAAGAATATACAACGGGGCAAAGACAGCCACTTCAATAAATGGTGCTGGAAAACTGGACAGCTACATGTAAAAGAATGAAATTAGAACACTTCCTAACACCATACACAAAGATAAACTCAAAATGGATTAAAGACCTAAATGTAAGACCAGAAACTATAAAACTCTTAGAGGAAAACATAAGCAGAACACTCAATGACATAAATCAAAGAAAGATCCTTTATGACCCACTTCCTAGAGTAACAGAAATAAAAACAAAAGTAAAGAATGGGACCTGATTACTTAAGAGCTTTTGCACAGCAAAGGAAACTATAAGCAAGGTGAAAAGACAACCCTCAGAATGGGAGAACATATTAGGAAATGAAACAATTGACAAAGGGTTAATTTCCAAAATATACAAGCAGCTCATACAACTCAATGCCAGAAAAACAAACCCAATCAAAAAGTGGGAAAAAGACCTAAACAGACATTTCTTCAAAGAAGACATATAGATGGCTAACAAACATATGAAAAGGTGCTCAGCATTGGTCATTATTAGAGAAATGCAAATCAAAACCACAATGAGATATCACCTCATACCAGTCAGAATGGCCATCATCAAAAAGTCTATAAACAATAAATGCTGGAGAGGGTGTGGAGAAAAGGGAACACTCTTGCACTGTTGGTGGGAATATAAATTGATATAGCCACAATGGAAGATGGTAAGAAGATTCCTTAAAAAATTAGGAATAAAACCACCATATGATCCAGCAATCCCACTCCTAGACATACACCCTAGGAAACCAAAATTGAAAAACACACATGTATCCCATTATTCATTGCAGCACTCTTGCACTCTTTACAATAGATAGAACATGGAAGCAACCTAGATGTCCATCAACAGATGAATGGATAAAGGAATTGTGGTACATACACACAATGGAATATTACTCAGCCATAGTATTTCTTACCCAATGCATTTGAGTCAATTCTGATATGGTGGATGAACCTAGAACCTAATATACAGAGTGAAATGAGTCAGAAAAAGATAAATATTGTATTCTAATGCATATATATGGAATCTAGAAAAATGGTAGTGAAGAATTTATTTACAAGGCAGCAATGGAGAAGCAAACATAGAGAATAGACATATGGACATGGAGAGAGGGTAGGAGAGGGTGAGATGTATGGAAAGAATAACATGGAATCTTACACTATCATATGTAAAATAGATAGCCAATGGGAATTTGCTGTATGGATCAGGAAACTCAATCAGGGGCTCTGTATCAACCTAGAGGGTTGATGGGGTGGGAGGTAGGAGGAAGTTTCAAAAGGGAGGTGATATATGTATATCTAGGCTGATTCATGTTGAGGTTTGACAAAAAACAACAAAATTCTGTAAAACAATTATCCTCCAATATAAAAATAAATTAAAAAAAAAAAAGACCTGGGAGCCATCCTTTGAAATATAATCATCAAGGAAGACAGTGCCTTTCTTCTAGATACACACCTGTGGTGTGTATGTGTTTGAGGGAGGAGTCTAACTCCAGTAAATATCAATTCGCAAGCATAGAACACTTAATTACATCGACCAATTTCTGCCCACCCTCCTCAACATACTTAAGAACTTTTACACTAGCTCAGTTCACTGCTTAAAAACACTCCAGGCTTTCATTTCAGAGGTGTTGTAGTGGTTTTTGCCATACATTGACATGAATCAATGCTTTTGAACTGTGGTGTTGGAGAAGACTCTTGAGAGTCCCTTGGACTGTAAGGAGATCAAACCAGTCAATCCTAGAGGAAATCAGTCCTGAATATCCATTGGAACAACTGATGCTGAAGCTGAAACTTCAATACTTTGGTCACCTAATGTGAAGAACTGACTCATTTGAAAAGATCCTGATGCTGGGAAAGATAGAAAGCAGGAGGAGAAGGGGACAACAGAGGATGACATGGTTGGATGATATCACCAACTCAATGGACATGAGTTTGAGCAAGCTCTGTGAGTTAGTGACGAACAGAGAAGCCTGGCATGCTGCAGTCCATGGGATCACAGAGAGTTTTACACGACTGAACTGAACTAAAGTGAAGTACTTAGATAACAGCATGCACATTTCCTAATTTGTTTTACAGATGCTAATCCCCTTCCCTTAAATCACAAGGCACGTTTAGCCCCTAGACCTACTGGAGTCTGATGATTGATAACATTAACCCCTGTGTCACTGCCCTGTTACTTTACCATCAACAAATGAGAGAAATGTTCATGAGCTGATCACATACCCTATGAATTCCCTCCCTCACCTTGCCTTTAAAAACCTTCTTGAAACCCATCAGGGAGTTCAAACTTTTTGAGCATTAGGTGACTTTGTCTTTTGTCTTACCATAAACACTGTACAGATTCTTTACCACAACCCAGTGTCAGTAGACATGGCCAAAGTTTGGTTGTATAACAAAAAAAACTACATTGTATCACAAAGGTTAAAGAATTATATTGGGTGTGTATGGAGGAGAATTTAATCCTTTCAGGGTCTGTTTGATTACTTTAACTCAAGATTTGCATTATCCATTGTTTTCTTATTTTTTCAGTCATTTCTTCTATACCGCAGTTGTACTTGCATAATGCTAAATACGTAGTAAGTAAACAAGATAGGGTCACGAATAGATATTTCTAAATAATTTTCTAAATATCTAACAGCTGCATACATGCTATTGGGTTGGCTAAAAAGTTCCTTTTTTAAAGTAAAAATAAAAGACACAATTTTCATTTTCACCAATAACTTAATTCAACAATTCACTCATCATTTTGTTCCACTACCTTCTGCCATTTTTCAAGCAACTTCACAATTCCATCTTCCCAAAATTTTTATCTTTTTGAGCAAAGAATTGTTTCAGATGCCTTTTACAGTCTTTCAGGGAATTGGCACTCTTTTTTTCCATCAAAATAATATTGCAAAGACTGAAATAAATGGACATCCAAAGATGCAGTGACTGGTGAATACAGCAGATGAGTCAGAAATTCCTAGCCAAACTGTAACAGTTTTTCAGTTCAGCTCAGTTGCTGAGTCATGTCCAACTCTTTGCAGCCCCATGGACTGCAGCAGGCTTCCCTACCCATCATCAACTCTCGGAGCTTGGTCAAGTTCATGTCCATTGAGTTGCTGATGCCATCCAACCATCTCATTCTCTGTCTTTCCCTTCTCCTCCTGCCTTCACTCTTTCCGAGCATCAGGGTCTTTTCAAATGAGTCAGTTCTTTGCATCAGGTGGCCAAAGTATTGGAGTTTCAGCTTTGGCATCAGTCCTTCCAATGAATATTCAGGATTGGTTTCCTTTAGGATTGACTGGTTTGATCTCCTTGCTGTTCAAGGGACTCTCAAGAGTCTTCTCCAGCACCACAGTTCAAGAGCATCAACTCTTTGGCACTCAGCTCTCAGCTGAGCTCTTTTCATGGTCCAACTCTCACATCCATACATAACAGCTTTTGCCTAGTCATCAAAGAGATATGTTGTCTTGTGCTACCCTGATGGAAGATTGTGTCTTTTCTGTTGACTAATTTTGGACACAGAGCTGGTATAATTTAGAGTAGTACTTGTCGAAATTATTCCTTTTTTTTTGTTGTTGTTTTTTTTCACTTAACTTTTGTGGAACTGAAATATCAAAGCGATTAACATAACCAAGCTGGTGCAAATGATTTTTAGTGCTTGACTTAGATAATTTGAGTTGGCTAACTCACATGTGGTATAATGTTGATTATTCTTTATTAATGTCTCAATTCAATCTCTATCTACCTGATCACAGAGGAATGTCCAGTGAGAAATCTCCAGCACAAAACTTTGCAGACCACTTTTTATGTGCCCAGTCAGTCACAGCACCTTCCCCATACACTGCACAAATATTGTGTGTGTGTGTGTATGTGTGTTTCACTTGTGTTTTTAACCTTTCTTGAAACAATAAAGTATAATATGTATAAAATGTTGCTTCTTTCATCTTCAATATCAAAATGGCTACATAAAAATCATCAATTTTGAAGCTTTTTTTTCAATGCATGCTGATATAACAGCTGTGACAACACAATCTCACAAAATTGTTTCAAATAAATTAAAGGCACCTAAGTGCTACTAAAGCCGTCTTATAAGGAAAAACAAAAACAGTTTTGGCTAACTCAACACATATGTAACTATCTTTATTTTAAACATAATCTTTCAACTTTGATCAGTTATTTTTTTTTCAATATCTTGACAATTTTATGAGAGAAAGAAAATTATGGCTCAATTTTTAAAAATACTGAACTAGCTGGAGAAAAATCACACCACCAAATATAAGGTGCACATATCCAGCTGACAGTAAAATGGGGAAAACCCAGGTCCATCTTCCAAATTTTCTAACTCACCTTTTGATGCTAGCACAGAAGCACTTATTTCAGCTTAATATTCTGTCTATATAATCAGTAGTGTAATTTGTAAATGGCCAATGCTAGGTAATTGCATTCCTGGGGGGATTTCTTATCAAAATGATATGCTGCTCTCTTGAGGCTCTTTTAGTGATGGTGTTTTAAAATTAAACTTAAGATCAACAGAAATGCCCATATATGCTTGGATTTCTGGAGTCAATGGAAAGCAAATAACATTTTAAGGGATGAGATAATCATGCATTTCATATCTGTATTTGGATTAATTAAACTCTGGCTCAGTTTATAGCATACATCTATAAACTTATTAGATTTTAGATTAGCTAGTTTTCCACATTACTCAATCAAAAATAGTTACTAACGTATCAACTGTTTTGCTGTATCAGTCAAAAGCCAAAGTTTCCTACATTTGTTTTTTCTTTTTAATAAAAGAAATGTAGCACCTTCTATCATGGTATTATGATACTGTCACATTGTGTAATTTGAACTAAAACTGTAATGGTACAACAGGATCCCTCCTGAGGTACTCTTAATTCATGTTTTCACAGATGTTCCTACTGCTTGTGAAAGTAGCTTTGGATTTGGTAAACTGGCAAAGCTAGAACTGCTATAACATGATGATGACTTCAAAGTGGCAGTGGGAAGAATGAAAATAGAAAATTGCTTTCCAGGTAAATATTGTTGCCTTGGGTTTACAGGGAATATGTATCTAATGACTATTACTGTTTCTTGAAAACAGTAACTCATTAAGATGATTATCTTCTAGCAGCCTTATCTCATAAGGCATTTCTTTTTTACTCAGCCATAAAAAAGAATGAAACTGGGTCATTTGTAGTGATGGACCTAGAGTCTGTCACACAGAGTGAAGAAAGTCAGAAAGAAAAAAAAAATTAATGCGCATACATGGAATTTAGAAAAATGGTACAGATAAACCTATTTGCAGGGCAGGAATAGAGATGCAGATGTAGAAAATGGACATGTGGGCACAGCTGGGGAAAGGGAGAGTGGGATGAACTGGGAGAGCAGCACTGACATACATATGCTATTGTGTGTAAAACAGGTAGCTAATGGGAAGCTGTTGTGTAGTACAGGGAGCTCAGTTCAGTACTCTGTGATGACCTAGAGTAGGATGGAACGTGGAGGTGGGAGGGAGGCTAACCAGGAAGGGGTATGTATGTACATATAGTTGATTCATTTTATTGTACAGCAGAAACTAATGCAAAATTCTAAAGCAATTATACTCTAATAATCAAAAAAAATAAGACATTTCTTCATGTCATGGAGCAGATTGAAAAACAAAATAATCTGCATGGCTTGATTTATGCATGTAAAATATTAATAAACCAAAAGAGTCACACTGAAATATCTTGTAAACAAGGGACACTGGAGACAGAATACAACAAATACATATTAAAACATGAGAAAAAATAGAATTTATTAAAATGTAGCAGCATTTGAAAATACAAACAAGTAATAATAGGTATGCAAAACAGAATAAAGTAGTGAAGCATAAGTAAGAAAGAAGATTTATGTATATTCAGATTTGTCATAGAAATTGGTAGAAAACTACTATTAAAGATCTGTGATAAAAATTACCTATCAAAGACATATTTTTATATTTGAATTCATTATGGCATGATTTAACAATAGATTAGATCCATTCTAACATTCATTATAGCTTTGTGATCTCTAGTGGTATTTCTACGGTCATAATAATAGGGAAAAGAAATAAAAGTGAATATGTTTCAGAAGTACTGATTACTAATACTTTTCACACTGATAATGAGATCATCTATAATGCAAAAGGGCACATTTTTTGTCATTCAGTGTACTATTTTGCAGCTTTGTATCTTTCTGAAATAGAATTTTTGGGTACTTTTATCTGAAAATACTGTCATATCTTTTGTACTTAAAATACAGCACACTTATTTCAAACACACATACATACACACACACACTTTTTTTTAAAAATAGCAGTTAATTGTTCCTATACCTAATTGGGAAAAAGTCAGATGCAATTCATAATGCAATTTTAAAATAGCATAAATGTTGTTTCAAAATTCGCATAGTATTCTTTCCACTTAAAATATTATCTAATCCTATTGTTTTCCTCATGATTTGGCAAATTTTCTAAGCATCAAATTTACTCACCATAGACATCATTCAACCTAAGTTCAATATGTTGTTGTTGTTCAGTTGCTAAGTTGTACCCAACTCTGCAACCCCATGGACTGCAGCATGCCAGGGTCTCCTGTCCTTCACTATCTCCTAAAGCTTGTCCAAATTCATGTCACTGAGGCAGTGATACTATCTAATCATCTCACCCTCTGCTGCCCCCTTCTCTTTTTGCCTTCAATCTTTCCCAGCATAAGGGTCTTTTCTAGTGAGTCGCCTCTTCACAAAAGTGGCCAAAGTATTGGAGCTTCAACTTTAGCATCAATCCTTCCAATGAATATTCAGGGTTGATTTCCTTTAGGATCGACTGGTTTGATCTCCTTGCAGTCCAAGGGACTCTCAAGAGTGGTCTCCAGCACCGCAATTCAAAAGCATCAATTCTTCAGCACTCAGCCTTCCTCTACGGTCCAACTCTCACATCCGTACACGACTACTTTAAAAACTACAGCTTTGACTATATTGACCTTTGTCAGGAAAGTGATGTCCCTGTTTTTTTAATACACTGTCTAGGTTTGTCATAGCTTTCCCTCCAAGGAACAAGCATCTCTTCATTTTATGACTGCAGTCATCATCCACAGTGATTTTGAAGCCCAAGAAAATAAAATCTGTCACTGCTTTCACTTTTCCCTCTTCTATTTGCCATGAAGTGATGGGCCCAGGTGCCATGATATTAGATTTTTGGATGCTGAGTTTTAAGCCAGCTTTTTCATTCTCCTATTTCACCTTCATCAACTTCAATATAGTTGTCCATTTAAGGTTACGTGGCACTAAAATTTCCATTAGTTTAAATTTTTAAAAGTAAAAAATTACTAATGAAACCAAAACCATCATGTTGTCTATTGTCACAGTCTCCCTTCCTCATGTTCCATTCTTCCCTCAACTTATTCTCCCTTTATTCTGTCACTTGACTCAATAACAAATACATATCAAGAGCATGAGAAAAGATGGAATGTATAAAATGTGGTAGCATCTGAGCAGTGTTGCTAAGTAGTGTCTGACTCTTTTGCAACTCTACGAATCTTAGCCCTGATAGGTTCTCTGTCCATGAGATTTGCCAGGCAAGAATACTGGAATGGGTTGCCATTTCCTCCTCCAGGGTATTGTTCTGATCCAGGGATTGAACCCACATCTCCTATATTTGCTGGCAGATTCTTTGCCACTGAGCCACCTGGGAAGCTCTAGCATTTGAGTATACAAGCAAGTAACAACAGACATGCAAATTAATATAAAGTAGCAAAGCAGTAAAACTCACTATCCATGATTTCCAAATTGATTGGTTTACCATTTCCCTCACCCACCACCCACCTTACAACAACCTAAGTCTCATGAGGGAAGAGGACTTTTCTATCTAACTTACACTATTTACAGAATGCCTCAAACTGCCCATAACACAGTAAGCAATCAATTGATATTGGTTCAATGAATAAAGGTTGAAAAAGAATGAACAAAGTCTTAATAAAAATGTACCTTAATCAGGAATTAAAGATATCCTTTGTGTAGATTATATATTTCCAGATTAAGTTAGTTATTGGTGTATAGATAACCTCTCTTAAGGGTTTCCCATATCTCTCAGCGCTCCCAGCATCCTTGATGATTCTCAATCAACCTCCAGTTTATGCAGCAATTTTTGATTCTTAAAATTGCAGAAATCTCAGGCTGTGGCCAAGGCTCTGACAGTTGCTGAATATTCTTCCCATGATCCCTTGGGTCCCTCCATGTGTATACTATAAGCTACTTGCTTATTTTTGCCAGCACATTTGTGAACTTATGCGCAAGCTATTCAATTAACTTGGATATATATGTATACATTACCAATTTTAAAAAGTCCTCCTAGACATTATACTAAGTGAAATATGTCAGACAAAGGCAAATGCTCTATGATCTCAACCCTAT
Organism: Cervus elaphus; assembly: GCF_910594005.1. Classification (NCBI taxonomy): domain Eukaryota; kingdom Metazoa; phylum Chordata; class Mammalia; order Artiodactyla; family Cervidae; genus Cervus; species Cervus elaphus. Next base: position 69,836,863 of record NC_057825.1, on the reverse strand, counting down.
GTGGAATCTAAAAGAGCCAAACTTATAGAAAGAGAGAACAGAATGGTGGCTTCCATGGAATGGAGGACGGGGAGATGTTGGTCAATGGGCTCATACTTCCAGATACAAGTGGAATAAATTCTAGGGATCTAATGCACAGTATGATGACTATGGTTAAATTATTGTTTTATATACTACAAAGTTGCTAAGAGAGCAGATCTTAAATGCTTTTACCACATACAAATACACAAATGGTAGTGGTAACTATTTCATACTAATTATAGTGTCACATCGTCATATCATACATACACTGTAAACTTACACAATGTTATATGTTAGTTGTATCTCAATAAACTTGGGATAAAAGCTCATGTACTCCAATTTACCCTTTCTTCAAATGTTTCCTCTGGTTTCCAACTATTTATAGTACTAAATTCAAGATCCTTTTGTTAGCAACTAAAATCTTCAATAAATATCCTCAAATTTATCCTTGACTACTCTCATAGATCATCCTAAAGTATTAGCAAGCTTTTAATGTGAATTCCATACAAAAACATTTTTATAATTTTCAAAGTGATAAAACTGGAAGAAGAAATAGTATCAATTATATATAGGCTTGGTAAACAATTTAATTAAGAACAAGTGATCAGTAAATTTAACCATTATAAGTGGCACAATGATCTGTAGATTATTTAGTATGATTAATGTTTAAATTAGGTCAGCATTTTGATAGAACCGATTATACCTTCTGATATGCTGCCCTGTACTTCCAATGAAAAAAAAAGAAAAGCCAAATATATTATGGTTAATTCAAAATTCATAAAAGGAATTGTTCACTTAGTACTTGATCCCAAATCCCAAATAATGAACTTTAAATTATTTATTCATTTTTAATTTGAGCAATTAATATACACATAAAATCAATCTCAGCCAAACTTAGCTATTAGTAAAGCAAAGAATGGCCAGATTGTGAATGAACTGGTATGTCTGAAAGCAGTTAACAAAATTGTTAAGTAAGCAAATATTATTCTATCAAATATATAACTAGCTGTATTAGAGCTAGTTGGAAAATTATGAAGAATAAGCAACACAGGAACCATGACCATTTTAACTATCATAGTCCCTCCACTTGGAAGAAAAGAAAACTTCTTAAAACATCAAGGCCAGAACCACAGCTTTGTAGTGTGCTCAGGGACTCAACTGCTCCACATGTTCAGAAATGCAGAAAGAGTTAGATCTAAGCTGACAGCTTGCACTGACCAAATGGATTCCAACTGAGAAGAAGAAGAAAATGCATTGACAGAACTGTCCATCTGTGACTCATGACGCTGGTGCAGGCGCTTTTAGAAAGAGGAAGTATCAAGTTTTCTTAAGACACTCTAAAAATTGGAGGGTAATTGAAGATGATAGCATTTAGCAAGCCTCAGTGAACTTCCCTACACCTATCTCATTGGCGGTATGTAGTATCTGAATTCTGGAATGGATCTCTTTCAGCCAAAGCAACAACTCTATGCTTTATGAAGAACAGAAGGTTTGGTTTGACATGCAATAAAACATTCTAGAATCCAAAAAATGTTAGATAACTATGTTACATCAAAATAATTTATCTGGGGATTCACCTATGATATCAGAAATATTTAGACCTAATTCATCACAGCTTACATTCATGACTGTCCCATTACAATTATCTTTGCACTGTTACAGATGATGGCATGGAAATCAAATTATGAAATTGAAATTCACCTGGTAATTTAATGTCATCTGACTGATAAGTTAAAAAGACAGAAGTCCTTTTTTCCAATCTTATCTGTTATAGAACATCACAAGGCTAAAAACAATGATGTGTGTATGTATGTTAGTTGCCCTGCTGTGTCCAACTCTTTGTGACCCCATGGAATGTAGCTCTGCAGCTCACCAGGCTCCTCTGTCCATGGAATTCTCCAGGCAAGAATAATGGAGTGGGTTGCCATACCCTTCTCCAGAGGATCTTGCCAACATGGGGATCGATCCAAGGTCTTCCACATTGCAGGTATATTCTTTACTGTTTGAGCTACTTGGGAAGCCCAAAAACAATGATAAGAAACACTGACTTTTTTTTTTTTTAATAAATCACTAATCAGAGGGAAACACAACATACTTCCATTGAAGCTGAAAAATGTAGTCTTAAAAACTGCTTGAAATAATTTAAAGTGTTTTCTCACACTTCCTGTGTTTCAACATATTTATTATCTCATTACATTTCACAACAATATTGGGAGGTAGCAAACATAAACATTATTATTCTCATTTTATAAATGAGGCAACCAGAATTACTATGAATTACTCAAGGAATTGGAGAAGGATAAGGCAACCCACCCCAGTATTCTTGCCCGGAAAATTCCATGGACAGAGGAGTCTGGTGGGCCACAGTCCATGGGATCACATGAGTTGGACTTGACTTAGTGACTAAACCACCATTCAAGAAATACACCCATTTGATAACAGAGCTGGAATTGTGAATGCAGCTGTATTTTGGGGATTATAGGGAAAACTCTACATTTGGGAGATGGAAATGATAAAAGTTGAATTTTAAAATGAAAACATATGACTCCACAATTGATATAGTGATTATGCAAAAAATAAATGACATCTAGGTCAGCAAGTCTTAACAATAAATTAATGAGATATAATTATATTCTTTTTCAGGAAAAAATGTACATAATAAAGGAATGATAAATCCTTGGTTATTTTCTCAACATGATCAAGGAGTAAATGTTTGAATTATAGTTAATCTAGACCTATATTCATATTTATAACTTAGCCACCATCACTTATATGGTTATGATTTAAATTTTAATTTGCATCTTACAAAAATGTCATATAATTTACCAAAATAATGATAAATTATAGTTTTCCAACATTTAGTTTTTCCTATGTCCTCTAGAAGACTTTTCATTTGATATGGCCGAACCTGAATCATCTAGTTTGTAATCAACCACTATGTTCATTCACTCACGTAATGAGGAATTACTGAATTTAAGTGGCAGCAGAAAATGTCCACACTTTGGGAACAAAATGAAAATAACACAATCCTTATATTCAAGAAATCCACATTTTCACAAAAGGTCAGTTCAGTTCTGTTCAGTCTCTCAGTCGTGTCTGACTCTTTGTGACCCCATGGACTGTAGAACACCAGGCTTCCCTATCCATCACCAATGCCTGGAGTTTACTCAAACTCATGTCCATCTGGTCGGTGATGCCATCCAACCATCTCATTCTCTGTCATCCCTTCTCCTCCTGTCTTCAATGTTTCCCAGCATCAGGGTCTTTTCTAAGGTGTCAGTTCTTCGCATCAGGTGGTCAAAGCATTGGAGCTTCAGTTTAAGCATCAGTCCTTCCAAAGAATATTCAGGACTGACTTCCTTTAGGATTGACTGGTTTGATCTCCTTGGAGTCCAAGGGACTCTCAAGAGTCTTTTCCAACACCATAGTTCAAAAGCATCAATTCTTCGGTGCTCAGCTTTCTTTGTTGTCCAACTCTTACATCCATACATGACTACTAGAAAAACCACAGCTTTGACTAGACAAACCTTTGTCAGCAAAGGATAAATATATTCACAAAATATAAATATATGTAGATAAGTAAGTGTAATACAATACATATTCTAGCAGATACTACTGACCACTGTTTACAAAGATCAGGTAAATGAATAAGTATAGGAATTCAGAAACCATTTCCCAGAAGAGAGAATCCCTGTCTCTGACCTTAAAAGTGTAAGAAGAGTTTTGCCAAGCAGCTAAGCTAGCAGAAAGACATTGTGAGCAAAGAGAACACATAAAGACATAAATATACAATATTTTTAGGAAAATAATAATAGTGTTAATAGTGCATAGATTGCAAGCAGAAAGTAGACTAAAGGAATAGGCAGAAGAAATAATTTTGAAAATAAATGGATTTGCTATACTAAGAAGTTTAAATATCTTCTTTAGGTAAAGGAAGTTTTCTGCTTTTTTGTTTTTTAAATTTTACTTTTTAATTAGGAAATTGGCATGATCAGACTTAAATTTTAGAAAAAGCTATGTTTATAAAGAAACAGCAACTCAAAGTTTAAGCAATTCCTCTGACATCTGAAATTCAAATTTAAATCTAGATAATATTATAATGTGCTGGTTCCTAGTTTAAAATATTATAAAATGCTATATTGAGAAGCTACACTAACGATAGAAGAGGTATTAAGGTAGAATTGTTGAGACCTGTCTTTGGGATCAATTAAACAAGGGAATGATGCAGAGGGAAAAGCTGAATGTGACCCTGAAGCAATGAATAAAAAGAAGATCTTAAACAAGATGAATAATACAAAAAAAAATGATTAGGGGGGGCCATTTTATTTAGACACAATTTGATGATACTTGCAGGTAGAAGTGCTTAATAAGCATTTAAATAACTGGAACTTGACAATAGATACTAATGACAATTTATACATAATACAACAAACTCAGAAGTCACAAGCCTTAGGAGAAACAAGTTTTTCTGAAAATATTGGATAAACAGAGAAAGTAAAGGGGCTGTGGTTAGAGCTCTGGTATATTAGTTTGCAAAAGCTCCTATAAAAAAGTATCACAAACTGGTTGAATTAAACCACAGAAATGTATTTCATAGTTTGGGAGACTAGAAAAGTTCAAAGTCAAAGTGTCAGCAGGGATAGTTCTTTCTGAGGATTAGGAAGGAATGCTCTGTTAGGAGCATTAGGAAGGCCTTTCTCCTTGACTTATAGGTGGCCATCTTACCAGTATTTCTCTTCACATGATTTATCCTGTATCTCTGGGTCCACGTATATTCTTTTTATAATGATACAAGTCATAATGGATTAGGACTATTGGTAATTATCTCATTTTAACTTGATTATCTCTGTAAAGATCATATTTCAAGTAAAGTCACTTTCTGAGATACTACATTATTTTTGATGTATAAAATTTTTAGGAACATAATTCATCTCATAATACTCCACCCTCTGCCCTGCCCCCATTAGTGTCCTTTTCACATACAAAATTCATCATATTCCAGCATCTTGAAAAATCTTAACAAATTCCAATGTCATCTCTGTACAAAATACCTCCTAACCATCAATAAGTCACATTTAGGTGAGGTATGATTCATCCTGAAGCAAAATGTATTTCTAGTTGAGAACTTGTAAAACCATAAAATAAGTTACCTGCTTCCAAAACACAATGATGGACCAGCACAAAGGGTCCAGCACAAAGAGGTCCCCTTTTCACTTCAAAGGGGAAATGAAAAAAAAAAAAAGGCAAATTTCAGAAAGCAAGTCTGAAATCTAGCAGGGTAAATTACACTAGCTTTTAAGGCATGAGAAAAAAATCTCTGCCTAGATGCTCTGTCCTTGGTACTTACCACAGCCTCTGGCAGCTAGCTCTCTGAAACTGAGGAGCTGACCCTACTCTATGGAACTGAGGAGGGACTATGCCCTTTGGGCCAGAGGAAGCCCTGATGATCCTGAACTGCCTTTGGAGTCATTCTTCCCTTTTCTTGAAGGATACTACATGTTTGGAGCCAGAGAATCCCAAAAGCCTATAGAATCCCAGAAGTCCAAACACCATTCCTTGCCCCACCATATATACTTATGTATACACATACACACTATGTATAAATGCATATGTTTATACATAGATACATTTTTATATATACAGGTATGTACATACACACATTTATATATGTATATGTTATATTTGTTTAATTAGTATATGTATTTGTATAATTTGCATATGTATATGTATATATGTATAAAAATCCCATCATATCATTATTTATAGGTTCATATATATATTTATACACACACACACACACACATATATATGTATACACACACGTATATGAGAGACAGCAGAGAGATTGACTTTTACAAACTGACATGACTGTAGAGGTTGGTCTGAGATCTGTAGGGCTGACCTTCAGGCTAGAGATGCTGGTATGACTTTATATTGCTGTCCTAAGTCTAAACTGAGTATGAAGGCAGTCTGGAGGCAGAACTCCTTCCTTTTTGGGAGATTTCAGTCTTTTAAGGCCATCAACTGATTGGACGCAGCCAATCCACAATACAAAAGGCAATCAAGTTTATAAAAAATCTGCTAATTTAAATGTTAACCACATTTTAAAAATACCTTCACAGTAACTTCCAGACTGGAGAAGGAAATGGCAACTCACTCCAGTACTCTTGCCTGGAAAATCCCATGGACCAAAGAGCCTGGGAGGCCACAGTCCATGGGGTGTCGAAGAGCGGGACACGACTGAGCGACTTCACTTTCACTTTTCACTTTCATGCATTGGAGAAGGAAATGGCAACCCACTCCAGTGTTCTTGCCTGGCGAATTCCAGGGACGGGGGAGCCTGGTGGGCTCCCATCTATGGGGTCGCACAGAGTCGGACACGACTGAAGAGACTTAGCAGCAGCAGCAGCAGCAACTTCTAGACTGATGTTTGACCTAGCAACTGGGCACTACAGCTTAACCAGGAGAACACATAAAATTAACTAACACACATGGGAACAACAAAAGAACAGAAAAGAGTGATCCAGTAAAAAAGCTAACAGTCAGAATTGAGGAAGATAACGAGAAACTCCTACAGTGGAAGGGGTAGTGGAAGTTCAACAGTGGAAGCCCAAGGAATGGAAATTTAAGGGTTTTTTTGCTTGTTTGTTTGTTTTGTGAACTGTATCAGAATAGACAAAGAAAGCAAATGAATTCTAGATTAGAAAATGTCCATTTTCTAAAGAAATTATTCTTGTCATTGGGAGTTTCATAAAGATGGGCAAAAGATTTATACAGGAACACATCAAGGAGAAAATTCTGTTTCCTGAAGCATGACTAAAGAGATAACCTAAATAAACCTCCTGACAAAAACAACAAATAATCCTGGCTGAAAGATATAAACACAAGCCATTTTAAAAGCTTTGCTAAGGTAAGGAGAAATTTAAAAATAAATACTCAGAGGCCTCAAAACAAAGTAAAAGTGGGAAGTCTGAGAGAGAAGCTCATACTGAGGTCGGCTCTCCTCAGGTTTCCTTCAAACCCTAGTGACAATGAGCTTCTCACTGATTTCAGTACAACAGAAAATGGCAGGGCTGAGAGTATAATCCAAAAAGATTTCTACACAAAAAATATATTGTGTGTAAAACTAGGGTCCCTAAAAGTAAACAAAAATAAACTACACATATTGAAAACATAATAGCTAATTTTGACTTTTATTCTGAACAGAAGGGAAATTGAAGAATAAAAACAAGAAAGTCCCATTAAGTCTGAATGCATCATATGAATTCCCGAGGAAATATCACCTGAATTTGGTGTATTATATGATCTGAAAATCCTTAGGGTGAAAAGATGTCTGAGATTTGTATTGTCTTCAGGTATCTATCAGATTCAAAGACAAATTTTGGGGAAGAAACTAACTTTAACACAGTCATAAAAGAATAATTACAAATAAAAGTCCAAGAAATTTGAAACCTCAATAAAGTATGAAATATACAGGAAAATAATTCAGAATGAATAGAAGACAGTAGTAACTGTAGAAAGCAGAAACAATAAGAACTTCAGACACTGGAATGATCACAAAATGGAAAATAAATATGTTTAATATATGTTCAAAAAACCAAAAATACAATCTATAAAAAAATAAAATTAGAGTACCATTAAAGGTACCAGAGAGGAAGGGAAGATCCTTGTCAAATAAATACTAATTAGATTGATCCTCAACTTTTTAATAGCAACAATGGAATCTAGAAGACTAACACTCCAAATGAACTGAGGAAATGTAACTCTCAATCTTAAATTGTATGTCTACTACAAATATCTTTCAAGAACAAGGCCAAAATGAAGACACTTTTAGAGCTACCATAACTTATAAATTTTATCGGCAACAGAATTTTTCTACAGAGACTGCTAATAGGTGTGAATCAGGAACAAAAACAAAATAATTCCACTATTAATAAACAAGATGGAATGGCAAGTACAGAATTTGGTAATTATATGGGTAATTATATTAAACTAATAATGACTATTAAAAGTCATAAGTGTAATGTCAAGTTTCTGGCGTTAAAAGAAAAAAGAAATATAAAATACAAGACTATAAATTGAGTATATAAATTGGGTGCAGAGAAATATGAATTAAAGTGTTCTTGTATATTTATATTGTTTGGAAGATATAAAGATGTTGATTAACTTTGGATTTTACTAAGTATGGATGTTACAATTTTTAGAAAATCAGTTACACAACATAGTCTATATCTGTAGTGAAAACACCACAGGGGAATTTCAATAAATCCACAGGAGTTAATGGTATATAAAAAACAAAGAAAAAACTTATTTTTAAGAAATGTCATTTTTAAGAGACAAACAAGTTGCTAGAGGATATTTTTTAAATGACGGAGAACACTACATTTAGAATTGCACCAGATAAGATGATTCTACTTGCATGACACATTCAACAGACTTTTCACCATTGAACATTACATCCTGAGTTGTGTTTAGGATGCTAGACACCTTACTCGACACCAGAGATACAAACAGTTAGATGACAGTCCTTATGCTCAAGGACTCAAGCACTTACAAGGGACTGTTTCATTAAGGACTTGGTGGCTTTATAAAGAGTTTGGACATTATCCTAGCAACACATAAGTATGACAGAGTTTTAAGTAAGGGAATGAATGACATAATCATTTGTATTTTATAAGCTCATTCTAAGTTCAAGATAAAGAATGTGTAGTATGTTTTCAAGAGTTGGGAAACTTTGTACCTATACAAGAAAGAAATGCTGACTATCTGAACAAGGTAGTAGCAGTGGTTATTGGGGTAAAATAAAAGGGATATATGTGAATTTGAACATGTGAATATTCCTCAATAGGAAAAATGGCAATTTTCCATTGAGTGGACACTGGTATTATATAAGCAAGTGCCTACATTTGTGGTGGAATTCATCATCATATATACAATTATGAGTTTATATATCTCATATAACTGTGAAGTGAAGTGTGCATGCAAGCTTTAAATTTTAAAAGTTCAAACAGGATCACTATGACAGTGCTAGTAAATTCTCCAAGGGTTTTTTAATGGCATCCTGCCCAATGAAAAATACAACTTATAAAATAATAATTAAGGAGAGGTTTGTGGGAAATCATGTTCCATGAACATTTTTTTTATTAAAGTCTGAGTTCACTTTTGATTTTGAACTTTGAAATAATGTTGGAAAAAGTTAAAAGTTTCCAGTTTTCAGAGTGTTATAAATTTCCTGCCTCAGAACTCTTTCTTTTCTTTTTCTTTTTGAGATGCTTTATCTGAAGGTACAGTTAATGATGTCCTCAGCTCTGCAAATTAAGCCAATGCTTTTACATCGATGAGAAGAGGCATTGAGAGATACTAAATGTGAGAATACTGAATCTCAAGGATTGTAAACCGTCTTCTGCCTAGATGTTTCATCTCTAGAGTTTCAGATTTTCAAGGGTCTGCCCAAAATTTAAAAATATAGATCAAGGGGAAATTGCCTATGTGACTCAAAAGTGGTAACCAAGCTCCCTTGCCTGTCATCACAGAGATTCCTTGAAGCTGGGAAGCCAATCTTTGCTTTTTATGGGAGTGTTAGTCTGGCCAAGAAATACAGTAAAATGTACACAAATAAAATCAATATGCATAATTAATTTACTAATGATGTATACAAAGTTAAAAATAATCAAATAAAATAATCAAGAAATGACTGCAAAATATTTGATATTGAGAGAGTTAACTTAGGCAGGGCTTCCAGGGACCTCTAAGGAAGAGGTGAACATTCTGCTCAGGCTTTCCTTAAGCCTTGTGCAACAATGTATCTTGCCTGAGAGCTGGGCCTTTCTTCTTGTCTGGAGCTGATAATTACACAGGGAGACAATGTCTTACTCATTCAAATACTTTTCTTAGGCTCTATGTTAACAAGCATAATTGTAACAAATCTTGCCTGGGAACCTGTCTCTCATGACTTGTTACCACTCCTGCCAACCACTGGCCCACCCCAAGTACACAGCAACAGTGTATCTCGCCCAGAGACTTTGCCTGGAAGGGAACCAGTTCTCCCTGGCTAATCTTGTGCTGAAATTATCTTAGGAGGTATGCACTGGGAAAGTGTCTCTTGGAACTCTTTCCACCTTGAAGTATTCTTTTTATCTATTCTCAGCAGCCAGCTGAGAAACATATATAATGCCCTGCTTAAACCAGTGAGGGTAGGTACTCTGCTGCCCGCTTCCAGTGCCTTTTGCTGGAGGTTTTCTCTATCCTTTTCACTCCAGTAAACATTGTTACACAAAGCTCTGAGTGACTGAGACCACTTTTTTTGGGTCCCAAAGTGAAAATTTCTCCTTTGGAGACCATAAATACCAGCACTGTTCACTATAAACTGTCAATATTTGTCCAAATTAATGTCAATTAGAAATGCTAAAAACCACTTGTATTCATTTGTCATTCTTGAAAGAAACTAGGAAACCAGATTTGTGAGATTAAGGAAATTAAATTCCACTATGCTGCTGCTGCTGCTAAGTTGCATCAGTCGTGTCCGACTCTGTGCAACCCCATAGACGGGAGCCCACCAGGATCCTCTGTCCCTGGGATTCTCCAGGCAAGAATACTGGAGTGGGTTGCCATTTCCTTCTCCAACGCATGAAAGTGAAAAGTGAAAGTGAAGTCGCTCTGGTGTGTCCAGCTCCTTGCGACACCATGGACTGTAGCCCACCAGGCTCCTCCGTCCATAGGATTTCCCAGGGAAGAGTACTGGAGTGGGTTGCCATTGCCTTCTCCAAATTCCACTATAGTGTTCATTTAAATAATTAAAAAAAAATTCTTCTCTTTCCTTTTTCTCCTAAAATTATCATTTGAAAAGCAGAAAATCATTTTTCCTTTGTCAGTTTATCTGCTAATTCATTGTTGGTGCTCCTAAATTGTTGGCGATTTTTTTCCTAGCTGGTCAGATAAACACTTTCAGCTCTTCAGAGAGCTTCACGGATAGGTTTTTACAGATTATCAGTGAACAAAAGGGAATAAGTGGAGATATCCTGATTAACTCTAACACCTTCCTCAAACTGAAATTTGACAGAGTGGCTAACTCTCTACTTTGGAAGAAAGAGAAAGCTGTACCAAAAACCAGAGATTTATTTGAAAAAATTAAACTTCTAAGTATGATTTAATCTGTAAAGAATCAGCCCAATGTCTGCATATATTACTCTATTTTAAAAGACTATGCATTTATAATGTCAATTATAAAATACCAGAATTGGACAAACAATAACCCATTTTCTTTCCTTACTCTACTTACCAATGGAAATTAGGAAAATATTTCTGTATTTTATTTGGCTTATTAAGAAATCCTATTTTATAAAATCTCACAATTCCAAAATCTATCATCTGCTGAAGAGATTTTAAAATCTTGGGTTATTTTAAGTAGTCTTCCTTTCCATTTTCAACATAACTAAGGCTATTTTTCAAATGCTTCCATTATGCTTTATGCCCATATTTTATATTGCTGAGCCCTCAGTTCAGTTCAGTTCAGTTGCTCAGTCGTGTCCGACTCTTTGCAAGCCCATGAATCGCAGCACGCCAGGCCTCCCTGTCCATCACCAACTCCCGGAGTTTACTCAAACTCATGCCCATCGAGTCGCTGATGCCATCCAGCCATCTCATCCTCTGTTTTCCCCTTCTCCTCCTGCCCCCAATCCCTCCCAGCATCAGGGTCTTTTCCAATGAGTCAACTCTTCGCATGAGGTAGCCAAAGTATTGGAGTCTCAGCTTCAGCATCAGTCCTTCCAGTGAACACCCAGGACTGATCTCCTTTAGGATAGACTGGTTGGATCTCCTTGCAGTCCAAGGGACTCTCAAGAGTCTTCTCCAACACCGTAGTTCAAACGCATCAATTTTTCGGCACTCAGCTTTCTTCACAGTCCAACTCTCACATCCATACATGACCACTGGAAAAACCATAGCCTTGACCAGACAGACCTTTGTTGGTAAAGTAATGTCTCTGCTTTTTAATATGCTCTCTAGGTTGGTCATAACTTTCCTTCCAAGGAGTAAGCGTCTTTTAATTTCATGGCTGCAGTCACCATCTGCAGTGATTTTGGAGCCCCCAAAAATAAAGTCTGACACTGTTTCCACTGTCTCCCCATCTATTTCCCATGAGGTAAGGGGACCAGATGCCATGATCTTAGTCTTCTGAAGGTTAAGCTTTAACCCAACTTTTTCACTCTCTTTTACTTTCATCAAGAGGCTTTTTAGTTCCTCTTCACTCACCACCATAAGGGTGGTGTCATCTGTATATCTGAGCCCTAAGAGAGTGCAAAGATTATACCAGGCATGCTTAAAACCCCAAACCCATAAATGGATACTGCAGTGAAGAAGTCTACACATATTCAAATGAAGGTATATAACTGGGCTGAGGTTGTGCTACTTTCAACTGGAAATGGAATATAAAAGAGAATAATCAACTTCTGAGGAGGTACATTGAGCTCTTGATTTGGAGATAAAGCAGAAAAATAAAATGGAGACTAAAGTAGAATGAAGACAAAGAAAGAACAGGAAAGAGCCATGCACAAGCTGGAATCAAGATTGCCGGGAGAAATATCAATAACCTCAGATATGCTACTGTAGTAGCTTGATTTTTTTTTCCCAAATAAAATAGATAAGTTCTAAGCTCTAGAAAACTATTAAAATATCCATCTCAGATTACCCAAATTTTTTATTTCAATTTCAAGATAGATTAGAACCCTACATCTGGAACTATATCTGAATTCTGAGAACACAGACAATTGCCTGATTAGTTTTCAGAAAATCATAGAAATTGAACTTCAGCCAATATTAGTTATATACAGATAAGTATTAAATCACCCTAAGCTCTTATCAATTATATTATCTATTTTCTTTTGAGCCAAAATTTCCTATAAAATCAAATACCTATAAAATGAGCTATTTGAATGAATGACCTCAAACATGCCTTTCAGTTATATGATTCCATATATCTATAGAATACTTTTCAAATAGCATATTTAAAATTGCATGTGACCGCTACTATAAGTTGCTTTTACAAAGTAGCAATGGGCATGATTAAAAAATTGACCCACTCACATAGCATGTTTAACATTATTTGGTAGGTAAACTTTGTTTTATTTTGTTAACCAGGGCCTCAGGTCAACAGAGGGTGCACAGTCTGAGACTGCATGATGCAGAAGGTACAACCACCACATCCACTGTGGTGCATTAAGGGCCCTCATGGTGTCCTTGCTCTCCTCTTCTGTGTCTCTGCCTAGAAGGGATCTGTGTCACCTCTACTCAGAGTGCACAGACAGTGAGTCCAGTGTTCCTGCCTAGCAGAAGGCTGGGAAGACAAAAAGAGACTTAGAACATGAGCATCAGCAGGCCTCCCAATCAGAACCATGCAGTCTTAGAAGGGACAAGCTGTGTTACATACAGTGCAACACTTTACGGGATCAGAGTGACCCTAGAGAGATGAACTGACTTCATCAATCATATAGCCAGGAAGAGACAAACCTGGAACATATAGTTCTTAATGACCTAGCTTTTACTTTATTCAAAAATCTTAAAGGTTTTATTTTAATGACTGAAAAAGCATTTTAAAATACCAACAGTAGGATTTTTGGAGCTGGGAGTTGGAATAGGAGCTTGCTCCGTCCACTCCACGCATCGACCTGGTATTGCAGTACTTCCAGGAACGGTGCACCCCCTTCGGGGAATAAAAAAAAAAAAAAAATACCAACAGTAGAAATGAACAATTGTAGACACTGTGTGTCTATCCAATTCTATCCTTTTAAGGATGAAACTTTCTGCCTAGAAACTCCTCAGGTGTGTTTTAATTCTAATCCTCTATGGGCATAGCATTTAAATTCTAGCTCATTGCCCAAAGCCAGGCAAATAGCTAAGGCCAGCACAATCTGGATAAGATGGACTAGGATTTAATTTCATTACTTCCTTTTATATTTTACACAGATAGCAGAGTTATCTTTTTAACACAGGCCTATTACTCATTTTCAATGGTAAATGCTTAAGTTCACTACAGAACATAAGTGCTATCCAGATGGCAATGCCTGCAATTCCCCCTGAATATCATCGTAGGAAAAGGACCACTGCACCTTCTAACCCTGCCCTCTATCACTGTACTCTCCAAAGGGATATCTATAAATATTTCTAGCTACAGAGGCAGTTTCCTCTTTCATGCTCCCTCTTCATCTTTTTTCCCCCTTTTCTGAATAGATACAATAAAAGAAGAAGAAGAAAATATTAACCACACTTGAGATCTTGTCTGTTTGTATGTGAATACTGTCCTAACATATCTCTCCTCCTGAAACTTTAGTATGTTTTAATTCCACATGCATGGCCACCTTTTGAACTGTCTAGGAATTCTAGGCAGGAATGTTCAAAAGGTTTCATTTCTAAAGCTCTGCCTGGTTTTATCAGATTTTGCTATTTGTCTCTGTTTACAGTTTTAGTCACTTGTATAATTTATGATTATAAACTAGAGCTTTGCATTGCCTCTTCTCTGTTCTTAGCTACCCTGTCTAAACCTTCCTCATTGACCCTCTGCGTTAAGTCTACAATACCCAAATCATGCTGTCATCCATTTTTTTAGCAAAAATATTTTACTACTACCCTACTTAAAGTAAGGAAGGGACTAGTGGAACAGTCCATAATCTATTCAGAGGGTTTTCCTATCCCGTGTAACATTCCATTTGAGTTACTAACTGGCTTTTCTAATACAGCAACTCACATTAAACTTGCTACATCAATGACTGAAGTTAAAGTAATGCATTTTTTTTTGCCAAACAGCTTTTACGTTTTAGGATAAACCTCATTCTTAATCCAAAGAGGTGAATATTAGACATTTCTCACACTTTAGCCTGTCAGTGAAGGAAAAACTCTTTGCCTGAATAAGCTTTTAGTTTCTCTTCAATGATTTCCCATTGTGGGTACCTGTTTTGTACAAATCTTGTTCCTCTTGGCTGTCCTGTGAAAAGAGGTCAGCAGTGGTATCTCCCATTGCACAACTGCCATGTTGCATTCTGACCACAGTGTCTGTCTGCAGTCACAGGATAAGGGCCTGACCTATATAATGGTGGGCTCTCCCCTGAAGAGAGAACATTTTCTATTTCATCTATGGAAGAGGAATGTCTTGAAAGAGGAAACAGAAACTTAAAATGAGGGCTTCAATACATTGAACAGATTGAAAAGGAATTTCTCAGCTGTCTCTGTAAATCATGTCATTACACTTGGATTTTGAGAAATTAAGCTGTCCTAGGGGTTATTTATAAAAGAATTTATCAAGGTTTTCACCATGTTTCCGTGATCAGTAGTTAGATATTGAAAAATCTTCAAGGATAGTCCAAGATGAAGATGAGAGACCTATATTTTATAAGCAAGATAATTTAAATACAGCTCAGTGTCTTCTGTTAGCTCTGAGTATTTAATAAAGTTTTGTTTAAAATATCTACTCTAATAACTAACAGTTATAGATTGCTGGGGGAAAATATCTAAGTGAGTACTTAGAGAGGAGCACTTAAGGGAAACAGAACCCCAGTAAGATAGATGTAGTAGTAAAATTATTAATAAAAACAGAAGAATAGCCTAAGCATTCTTCTAGGTTATATGTCTTTTAATTTTATCAACACTGCTAATTGATAGTGCTACTAATAAGTCCATTAATAGATGAGAAACTTGGGGCCGAGAAAACTTAAGCAATTTATTTACAGTAACAAAGATATTAAGAAATGGAGGCCAGAGCCTCAGAGGAAGTAAACCATGTTTTGGAATGACAGACTCAAAAATATTTTCCATACAATGATTCTGTCTCTTTTGTCTGCCTTGGATATTCTCAGTTTGATTTTATTAAGGAAGACAATGGGCTCCAACACATCCAAGCATTGTTAACTTATTGAGCTTGGTTTTGTGGCTCCATTATTGCCCTCTTATGTCAATATGATACTCTCTTTATCTCGTCTTAGTGATCAGAAAATTAGGATAAATTATAGAGTTATCACAATCAATTTTGGAATCTGCTTAGTTACATAAGTATTATTTCCATGAATGCCATGTTTTTCTTGACATTATATTTCCTCTCAAATATCTCACACTGACGGAAACATTCTTGTTTTTACTTATTCATAGAACTAACTGCTTTCACTCTTTTAACATAAAGGATGTTTCCTCCACAGCAATAAAAGGTATTTGTTTGACCAAGTAAGCTACTTCCAAAGATCAGTCATTCTCAAGAAAATGATAAGGTGAATTAATAAAACCTAACATTCTCTTTAATATTCCACTTATTCTAATGAAAAGAGCAAGGCTAACAGTGTCATCTTGAATAGGATGGTTAGAACATGAATTAATGAGTAGCACTTTATTAGAATTTTGAAGAGCTAACACATTCTTAAAATGTTCTATAGCTTTCTTTTCTACTTCAAATCAACTAAATAATCAGTTAGCTACCTAACATCTTCCAAGTCTAAAACCTAGAATTATGAAGGTTTTCTGACTCTATCCTTTTGATAAATGGCAGACTGCAGAAAAAGGGAAGTAATTCAAAGACTGGAAAAGAAATATTTAGGCACTATTCTAAGGGAAAAAAATAGGTAAGAAACAAGAGCAATGGGAGCTTATCTTTGGCATTCAGACTGATTCTAACAGGAGAGCTAAACAGGGGAGAAGTAAGAGAAAGGAGAAACAAAAACAGATCACTTTAGTATTCCCATGCATAATTTAGAAAGAAATCTCCATCTTCAAATGGCACTCAGTTTCAGATCAAGTGAATACACAGTAATGCTGCAGAAGATCTGTATCTTGAAAAGCTTTCTTATATGAGAAAATATTTTGTTGATAATTACTGTGCTTTAAGACTACCATGTAACCATCTCATCCTCTATCATCCCCTTCTTCTCCCACCTTCAATCTTTCCCAGCATCAGGGTCTTTTCAAATAAGTCAGCTCTTCACATCAGGTGGCCAAAGTATTGGAGTTGCAGCTTCAACATCAGTGCTTCCAATGAATATTCAGGACTGATTTCCTCTAGGATGGTCTGGTTGGATCTCCTTGCTGTCCAAGGGACTCTCAAGAGTCTTCTCCAACACCACAGTTCAAAAGCATCAATTCTTTGGTGCTCAGCTTTTTTTATAGACCAACTCTCACATCCATACACAACTACTGGAAAAACCATAGCCTTGACTAGATGGAAATTTTTTGGCAAAGTAATGAGATGGTTGTATGGCATCACTAACTCAATGGACATGAGTTTGAGTAAACTCTGGGAGTTGGTGATGGACAGGGAGGCCTGGCGTGCTGCAATCCATGGGGTTGCAAAGAGTCAGACACGACTGAGCAACTGAACTGAACTGAAAGGAAGACTACCATGTGCATGTTTATTGTTTCTCATTACTTTCTATTTGTAGAAAAGGATGTGCAAGTTAGTTGGGGTAAGAATGGATTTAGTCCCCTATTTTGGTCCATAAAATTTGAGTCATTAATTGAGTGAGTTGAAGTTGTTTAAGTAATTGTGAGTACTAGTCTTATCTTTATTACAGTGTAATCTTGATTCAGGAATAGATCATGGAATGAGCAACTGGCTGGAATCAATAGGTGGAGGGAAAGATCCTGAATTTCTCAGGAAGAATTAGTTTTTTCATGTTTTGAAAACCCAAGAGAACAGTTAGAGAACTTGGCAATTGTTTTGGGGGAAGGTTCACAGCAAACTTAAAGATAGGTACAGAGGTTTACCAGAGAAGACTTGAGAGTCCCTTGGACAGCAAGGAGATCAAACCAGTAAATCCTAAAGGAAATCAGTCCTGAATATTCATTGGAAAGACTGATGCTGAAGCTGAAGCTCCAATACTTTGCCACCTGATGCAAAGAGTTGACTCACTGGAAGACTCTGATGTTAGTAAAGATTAAGGCAAAAGAGAAGAGGATTGCAGAGGATGAGATGGTTAGACAGCTTTACTAACTCAGTGGTTATGAATTTGAGCAAACTCTGGGAGATAGTGGAGGTAAGAGGAACCTGCTACACTACAGTCTACAGGGTCGCAAAGAGTTAGACGATTTAGCAACTACACAACAACAACAGCAGGGATTCCTCATGTATCTCCTGCCCTCCACAGCAACTGTTCAACTTTTTTTTAGTAAGTTTAGTATCTTTATTTTCTTAACCAAAAGTTCAGGGGCTCTATTAAGTCCCCTTAAAATTTTATGGCTATATTGCAAGTTTAGGTCAGGTTTTGAATCTGTGTCACTAACTGATGGGAGTTCTAAGGTGAAAAGTGGTAGACAGTGTTTATGATGAATAGCTCTAACTTCCATTTACCCAGAAACAAATGAAATTCTGGTAAATGTTGATCATACAGGTAACAACTTTTTTTGGATGAGCACTGGAAGGGTAGAACTTAGAAACGGAATAAGGGTTGCTGTTTACTCAATGATGCTTCACAGATTTTATATGCCCATTAACAGCCAATAAAACTTAAAAATAATAAGAAATAAATGTCTATGAGTTGTGTTTTGCTGTTTACATTCTATGAAATATGTTTTTCTTTTTATTTCGGCTGAATAAAATATACCCTATGTAACTATGACCTAGATGGTGTTTATGAAATGTTAAAACCAACCTGCTGTTGAAAGCCTGTGTCAGATTCCTTAAAATGATGAAATTTAAGACTTTCATTTATGGATAATAGATGCAAAGGGTGAGGAATAAAACAAGTAATCTCTGTGAGCAAATATAAACAGGGCAAGAAAAAATGGAAGATTAATAAATAAGAACCTACATTTCAATTTCAGTTTATGGCATCAGAAGTTACTCATCCACAAGCCCCTATCACCCAATCCCACTTAGCTTATGTTTTTCTTCACTCTATCTGCTATCCTCTGTCAACAGTGACCTTCAGTTTTCTTACTCAGGTACTTTACACTTCCTGTTTTTTCTGTCAAAAACTTTTTTCTCAATATACTTAACACTACTCACCCCTTCTCACTTCTCAGAGGTCAATTTACATAAGAGCTCCTCAGAAAATTTCCCTAAAACAATAATATTTAATTAGCTTCCAAATGTCTTTTAATTTCATCGTTGTAAGAGAACAACTTGAAAGCTAGACTCAAAAATTTTAGGAGTACAGCCTGCTATTGTCGACTATTGTTACAACATAATACAACAGATCCCTGGAGTTCATTAATCTTGCTTAACTGAAACTTTATGCCAGTTAATTAGTAACTCACCATTTCCCCCTCCCTCCAGTCCCTGAGAAATCACTACACCACTCTTGGATTTTATGAATATGACTATTTTAGATAACTCATATAAGAGGAATCAAGCAGTATTTATCTTTCTAGGATTAGCTTATTTCACTTATCAAGATGCCCTCAAGTCTCATCCATGTTGTAACAAGTGTCAGAATTTCCTTCCTTTTAAGGCTGAACTACATTTTATTGCGTGTATATACCACATTTTCTTTAACCATTCATCAGCTGACATTTAGGTTGTTTTCAAATATTGGCTATAGTATATAGCACTGCTATAGTAAATAGCTTCCCTGGTGGCTCAGACGGTAGACCGTCCGCCTGCAATGCGGAAGACCTGGGTTCGATCCCCGAGTCGGGAAGATCCCCTGGAGAAGGAAATAGCAATTCACTCCAGTAGTCTTCTTGCCTGGAAATATTCCATGGATGGAGGAGCCTGGTAGGCTACAATCCATGGGATTGCAAAGAGTCGGACACGACTGAGCAACTTCACTGACTAAACAGCACTGAAAGGAAAATTAAGGATATTATGTCTTCAAATCTTGATTTAAATTCTTTTGAATAACTATCTAGTACAGGATTGCTGGATCAGATGCTATTCATATTTTTAGTTTTTTTGAGGAACTTCCATACTGTTTTCCATAGTGGCTGCACCATTTTGCTTTCCCACCAACAGTGTGCAATTGTTCCAGTTTTTCACATCATTGCCAACACTTGTGGTCTTTTGTTTTTGTTGATAAGAGATGTACTGATAGATATGAGGTGATACTTTACTGTGGTTTTGATTTTAAACTTCTTAATGATTAGTGCACTAAGCAATATTTTGTATACCTGCTGGTCATTAAGTCTTCTTAGGAGAAATGTCTATTCAGGACCCTAGCTGTTGATGCATTCTTAGGAGGATGGTGGCCATGGAGGATAACAGAATTCTAAGAATTCCTTTAAATCCACTGTTTCTGGCTCAGAGACTCAGGAACCTGCAGAGCTCTATTTTTAAGAGGTATCTTATTTCTAATATTGAGAGATGGAGGTCAAGAGAACAGGCCCCTCTCTATGCTTCCTATTCTTAACACGACATCTCTATGTATGTGCTGCTATTTTAGGCTTCTAATTGCCATTTGTACTACTTTGGATCCTCTAACCTAGAAGAAGGAATATTAAGAGCTCTAAGTTTTCACCTGTGATTCAAGCCAAGACTGAAACCATCACATTATAATTTGGCTGCATAGTCAGTTATCAGAATAGCTGCCATTGTATGACTTGGTTCTTGGATTTTAGGACATCTTTTCAGGGAAGCAGGGATTATGCTAGCAGGATATGTGGACTGAATTTTAACACCATTTGTGTGTGTGTGTGTGTTTCCATTTGAGTAACTTCAGTTTTCTGACATCAGATGTAAGATATATTTTATTCAGTAGTTTCTAGTTATTAAATAGTTTCTGAAATCTGATGAATTGATTCCTGTTACTATACTTCAGTTAGAAGTGCCTTTGAATACTCTTATTTTTATTGGGAAAGTAAAAATTCTGATGCTGCTTTTCATCAGCCTCATCACAGAAATCATTTCTTCTCTGATTATCTCAAACTAGGAAGATATATAAGTGAGTCAAGTAATATTTAATGACGCTGGTCATACATTTGGCAACAGGAAAACTAGAAATAGATTTCACATATACTAATTAAATTCATTTTGGGGTCAAGTTACCATGGATCTATCTTCTAATATATATTGGTGCTCATTTTCTCCTCTAAAATTTCAAACATTCCACCCCCCCCACCCCCACTGCCAAGGACTTTATAAATCAAATAGCTGTATTCCATTACTTTTCACTGCTTTACCAAAAGAAAAAATGCCAGTGAGAAAGAAACATTACAGTCATATATGCATCACTCTTACTTAACTGCTTTGGTTATTTCTGCCAAATTTAATATCTGTCATTAAAGATGGAATTTCTTATCTCTCTAATTTTGGCTACTATTTTTGGGAGAAATAAAGTTTGACTGTGGTATCTTTCCTAAAATATTTATTTGTTTAGTCACCTCTAAAATTTGTTACATCTAACTTTGATTCATGTTTCTATCTCTGAATTATTATCCAAATAAATTGAAGCTAAAAGTCTTTGTTTGACCTATAGCTCCCAATTTAGGTAGAATTTTGAAAATAAGACAAGCGTTTACATGAGAATACTAGTAATCTTTATTTTTGTGGTTAAGAGTAAGATACAAGGATGCACTTAACAGCACAAGGTATATAGTCTTGTATTTTACATATAGACATCTTATGAAAACTTTACACGGAATATAACCTACAAAAACATCAAATCAGTATGATGTACACCTGAAACTAACATAATATTGTTGTCAACAATATTTCAATAAATATTTGTTTCAAAAACTTAATAAGGAAGGATTCATTCAGAGCTAATATTTACATCATTTTGTTTACTAACAATCTTAAAGAACATCTTTCAATATCCAACTCTTTCTGAAGGAAATAAATTTGCCATTTTCCTCTTATGAGGCAATTCTTACTTTGCTGTTCATAAACCTCCTTCCTGTTAGCAGGTCAAAGAAACAGTTAGAACTGGATATGGAACAATACACTTATTCAAAACTGGAAAAGGAGTACATCAATGCTATATATTGTCATTCTCCTCATTTAACTTATATGCAGAATACATCATGCAAAATGCCAGGCTGGATGAAGTTCAAGCTGGAATCATGACACTGGGAGAAATACCAGTAACCTTGGGTAAGTTGATACCACTCTAATGGCAGAAAGCAAGGGGAAATTAAGAAACTCGATGAGGGTGAAAGAAGAGAGTGAAAAAGATAGCTTTAAACTCAAAATTCAAAAACTAAGATCATGGAATCCAGTCCCATCACCACATGCAAACAAATGGGGAAAAAAATGGAAAAAATGACAGATTTTATTTTGGGGGGCTCCAAAATCACTGCGGAGTGTGACTGCAGCCATGAAATTAAGCCAGTTGCTTGAAAAAAAGGTATGAGAAACATTCAGTTCAGTTCAGTCACACAGTCATGTCTGACTCTTTGCGACACCAAGGACTGCAGCATGCTAGGCTTCCCTGTCCATCAAAGGCTCCAGGAGCTTGCTCAAACTCACGTCCACTGAGTTAGTGATGTCATCCAACCATCTCATCCTCTGATGCCCCCTTCTCTTCCCGCCTTCAATCTTTCCCAGCATCAGGGTCTTTTTCAATTAGTCAGTTCTTCCCATCAGATGGCCAAAGTATTGGAGTTTCAGCTTCAACATCAGTCCTTCCAATGAATATTCAGGACTGATTTCCTTTAAGATTGGTTTGATCTCCTTGCAGTGCAAGGGACTCTCAAGAGTCTTCTCAAACACCACAGTTCAAAAGCATCAATTCTTCGGTGCTCAACTTTCTTTATAGTCCAACTCTCACATCCATACTTGACTTCTGTAAAAACCATAGCCTTGACTAGATGTACCTCTGTTGACAAAGTAATGTCTCTGCTTTTTAATATGCCATCTAGATTGGTCATAACTTTTCTCCCAAGGAGTAAATGTCTTTTAATTTCATGGCTGCAGTCACCATATGAAGTGATTTTGGAGCCCCCAAAATAGTCTGTCACTGTTTCTACTGTTTTCCCATCTATTTGCCATGAAGTGATGGGACCAGATGCCATGATCTTTGTATTCTGAATATTGAGTTTTAAGCCAGCTTTTTCACTCTCCTCTTTCACTTTCATCAAGAGAAAAAACTTTTGTAGCACTTCTAATTGCTCATCCCATAATCTGAACACTTTGACAAAAGTTACAAGAGATGGAAAGGTTAAAGTACAGAATGTCTTACATCTTTTTAAGGCATCAAGTCTGTTCTTAGCGATTCACAGCATCCTTCAAGACTGGACAGTTTTGTGAGAGTATCCGATGTCTAAAGAAGAAGACCTCACCACTTAGCTTTTGCTGCTGCTGCTGCTGGTTCAGTCGTGTCTGACTCTGTGAGACCCCAAAGACGGCAGCCCACCAGGCTCCTCTGTCCCTGGGATTCTCCAGGCAGGAACACTGGAGTGGGTTGCCATTTCCTTCTCCAACTTAGCTTCCACTGTGGTAATAATATAGATATGATGGATATGTAGACGGTTCAAAAGAATATTATAACTAAAAAACTTATTTGATTCCACTTTTCAAAAAAAAAAACTAAATCAAGAAAAAATTGTGCTAGAATATGATGAATCCAAATCAAAAGTTTTGATAACTCCTGATTTATACAGTCATAGAGAAAACTGACTTCCCAGGTGGTGCTAGTGGTAAAGAATTTGCCTGCCATTTCAGGCTACTCAAGAGACACGGGTTTAGTCCCTGGGCTGGAAAGATCCCCTGGAGAAAGGAAAGGCAACCCACTCCAGAATTCTTGCCTGGAGAATCTCATAGACAGATTCTTTACAACTAGCGCCACCTGGGAAGCTCATTATTCACTGTAATTGTCTACAAATGGTATGCATCAAAGTTTCATTCTATAGGATCACAAAGAATCGGAAACGGCCAAAGGGACTTAGCATAGAGAAAATTGATTAAATTGTCAGATTAATAATTCTACTATGTTCCCCCAAATTTCAACATATTTCAATCCCTCCAAATAATTCTGAAAATTATGAATAAGGAACTGATGCTCAAGGATGAAAATAACAGTCCAAGATCAAATAGGTAACAGGGGAGTAGCTGGGATTAAATTACATTTATCTTATATAAACCCCCTTTTCTTCTCACTGTCCTCAAATAACTAAAGTTAAACAAGTAAAATCTCAAATGTAAGAAAAAGGATGGGTGATTTTTTTTACTTATATTGAATTGTATAGACAAAATAAATGAAATTTGCAATATTCCCTAAAATACCAAGGTGAATACTTTGAAACTTAAGAAATATGCATCTTTCTTGGTACATTATATTATGCTCTCTCCTTCTATTGCCCATGCTTATAGATGTGTGATGAATCAAGGGCACAAAATACATACACATGGGACAGGCTGGCCAGACAGCAACAGACAGAGAGTCTTGACTTGCAAGAATAAAAACAAACAAACAAAAATGAACACAATTCCACTCCAGATAAGCAAAAGTAAGGCAGGTATTGGAACTGACTAAACATGGCTGGCATCACCAACTCGATGGAAAGGAACTGGAGCAAACTCTGAGAAATAGTGGAGGATAGAGGAGCTTGGTGTGCTGTAACCAATGGGGCTGCAAAGAGTTGGACATGACTCAGCAGCTGAAGAACAACAAAACATGGTTAGACAGGAGAATATAAATTCATATTCAACTGAGCACAGCATTTCCAAAACTTGAAGATATGAAAGAAATTAGGCTAGTTGATAAATGATAATAAATAAATACAGGGTAAAATAAAAAGTATTCAGATATTAAAGTATCAAGATGCCTTCCCCCCCCCGCCCCCCCAATCAGGATTTGCTAGGAACTCTTCACTTAAATGGTTCTCAAGAGTGATATTTTACCTTCGTGGAGTGACTATAGCCCCAGAATAATTGCAGCATCAGAAGATAAACTTTATGACAGTATTAAGTTATATCTGAATACATGTAACATAAAAATTAGAGCTTTTTAAAGCATTTTAAATTATAAGAATAGAGATGGGTTATGTGTACTTTGAAACTGGAAAGCTTCTAGAAATTCTGGCATCATGATTTTCCTCCATTCCTTATCACTACTTTTCTTTCCTCACTTGCTTCTTTTCCCTCCTCAGGCGATCTCTCTCTGTCTCATAACCCATAGAGCTGAATACAGTATCTCATAACACACTGTATGTGTCATGGAGGCTGGGTTTTTCTGTGTGTGTTTTCTTTTTAATTTTCCCTCTCTTTCTTTTCTTATTGTTTTTGTGTTAAAATTATTGAGAAAGACACCAGCTCTACTTTAAAGAATCTGCCCATTTTGATGCTGGTTACCGTTGATGAGACTATATAATACATATGTAGCTGCAGGGCCCTTTCCTCAAAACACAGATGCAGGTAGAGAACTCTCATGAACTGGAAGATAACCAGGTTTCATGCTGAGTAGTCTACTCTTGCAAGGGGAGAAGGCGCTATACACTGTGGAACCCACTCATAAGAAAACAATCAGCAAGCATCACATTATTATCATTTAATTCTATCTTTGGCAGGATAAAAGTGACAAGTAATTTATTCAAATAAATCTCTTAATATGCTTATGATTTAACAATAATTTACAGAAAGCATAAATGACTATAAGATACATTTTAAATATCAGTAGTGTTTATCTTCATGTATAAAGGATATGATTTTAAATAATTTTGGTAAAACATAATTTACCTGTGCTTCCTAAATATTTTATATTGAATGCATAAATTTTTTTAAAAAAGATATAAAATAAAAAGTAATCAACATCATGGTACACAAACACACACACACATCTATATACATTATGTGTGCATGCATGCTAAGTCGACTCTTTGTGACCCTATAGACTGTAGTCCACCAGGGTCCTTTGTCCATGGGATTCTCCAGGCAAAAATATGGAGTGGGTTGCCATGCCCTCCTTCAGGGGATCTTACCAACCCAGGGATGGAATCCTTGTCTCTTATGTATCCTGCATTGACAGGCACACTCTTTACCACTAGCACCATCTGGGAAGTCCATATACATTATATCATGAGGTATAAAATATTTATGATAAGTAATATATATTATTTAATTTGCTTTTTAAAAGTAGCACTCCATGTTTCTCACTTATGCATACATATACAAAAGCAATGTCTGCCTTTCCTAGTATATTATACCAATGAACATCCATCTGCTTTTCCTAGTATTTTGTTGTTGTCAGGTCACTAAGTCATGGCTAACTCTTTGCGACTCCGTGGACTGCAGCACTCCATGCTTCCCTGTCTCTCATCAACTCCTGGAGTTTGCCCAAGTTCATGTCCATTTAATTGGTGATACAATCCAACTCTCTCATCCTCTTCCACCCTCTTCTTCTTTTGCCTTCAAATTTTCCCCGAATCAGGGTATTTTCCAATAAGTCACCTGTTTGCATCAAGTGGCCAAAGTATTGGAGCTTCAGCATCAGTCTTTCCAATGAGTATTCAGGGTTGATTTCCCTTAGAATTGACTGGTTTGACCTCCTTGCTGTCTGAGGAACTCTTAAGAGTCTTCTCCAGCAGTGCAATTCAAAAACATCAATTCTTTGGTGTTCAGCCTTCTTTATGGTCCAACTCTCATATCCTTTCTCACTACTGGAAAGACCATAGCTTATGACTATACAGACCTTTGTTGGCAAAGTGATGTCTTTGCTTTTTAAAACACTGTCTAGGTCTGCCATAGCCTTCTTCAAAGAAACAAGTGTCTAATTTCATGGCTGCAGTCATGAAATTACCAGTGATTCTGGAGCCCAAGAAGAGAAAATCTGACACTGCTACCACTTTTCCCCCTTCTACTTGCTATGAAGTGATGTGATTGGATGCCATATCTTTTAGTTTTTTGAATGCTGAGTTTAAAGCTGTATCTTTCACTCTCCTCTTTAACCTTCATTAAGAGGTCTTTAGTTTCTCTTTACTTTCCGCCACTAAAGTGGTATCATCTCCATACCTGAGGTTGTTGATGTTTCTCCTGGCAATTTTGATTCCATCTTGTAACTCATCCAGCTCGGCATTTTGCATGATGTATGTGCACTGCATATGAGTTACATAAACAGGATGACCATATACAGCCTTGTCACACTCCTTTCCAAATTTTGAACCAGTCAGTTGTTCCATGTCCAGTTTTAATTGTTATATGTTGATCTGCAAGTCTTTCTCAGAAGACAGGTAAAATTGTCTGCCATTCCCACCTCTTTCTTTTTTCTTTTTTTATTTTTATTAGTTGGAGGCTAATTACTTTACAATATTGTAGTGGTTTTTGCCATACATTGACATGAATCAGCCATGGATTTACATGTATTCCCCATCCTGATCCCCCCTCCCACCTCCCTCTCCACCTGATCCCTCTGGCTTTCTTTAAGAATTTTCCACAGTTTGTTGTGATTTACACAAAGGCTTCTGCATAGTCAATGAAACAAAAACAGATGTTTGTCTGGAATTCCTTTGCTTTCTCTATGATCCAACAAATGTTGGCAATTTGATCTCTGGTTCCTCTGCTTTTTCTAAACCCAACTCATACATCTGGAAGTTCTTGATTCAAGTATTGTGGAAGTGTAGCTTGAAGGATTTTGAGCATAACCTTACTGGCATGGGAAATGAGTGCAATTGTTCAGTAGTTTGAACATTCTTTAGCCCAACCCTTCTTTGGAATTAGGATGAAAACGGACCTTTTCCGGTCCTGTGGCCACAGCTGGGTTTCCAAATTTGCTGACCTATTAAGTGTAGCACTTTAACACCATCATCTTTTAGTATGTTAAATAGCCCATCACTTCCACTAGCTTTATTGGTAGTAATGGTTCCTAAGGCCCACTTGACTTTACACTCCAGGATGTCTGGCTCTAGGTGACTGGCCACACAAGTGTGGTTATCTGGATCATTAAGACCTTTTTTGTATAGTATATCAATATACAGTGCTTCAAGGCTTATTTTTTCTTTTTCTAATTATTTTTAATTGAAAAATAAATTATAAATAAAAATTAAAATATAAATATTCATATTTATTTAAATATTAGATATTTTATTTAATATTATTTAAAATTAATTTTATTAATATTTAACTTATTAAATTTTAAATATTTTATTTAAATAATGTTAAAATATAAACAAAAATAAATTATAATATAACATAAATAAAATATGATTGATTTACAAAGTTGTTAGTTTCTGCTCTAAGTCAGATATACATATACACATATATCTATCTGCTCATTTTTAGATTCTGTTCCCATCAGGTCATTACAGAGTACTGAGTAGAGTTTCCTGTGCTACACAGTTGGTTCTCTTTAGTTATCTGTTCTGTATGTAGTAGTGTGTATATGTCAAACCCTTGAGGCTCAGCTGGTGAAGAATCTGCCTGCAATGTGGGAGACCTGGGCTCAATCCCTGGGCTGGGAAGGTCCCCTGAAGAAGGGAAGGAAAAGGCTACCCACTCCAGTATTCTGGCCTAGAGAATTCCATGGACTGTATAGTCTATGGGGTTGCAAAGAGTTGGACATGACTGAGTGACTTTCACTTTCACTTTCATATATCAATCCCAATCTCCCAGTGTAACCCTCCCTTCCTTTCCCCCTTGGTAACAACCACAAGCTTGTTTTCTACATCTGTGACTTAACTTCTTTTTTGTGATTATGTTCATTAGTACCATTTTCTTAAATTCTACGTATAAATGATGTATATTTGTCTTTCTCTATTACTTTTTCTAATAAGGAACATGCCAAAATCTAAAACCTCATTAGGACATGTCTGAAAGCCTTTCTTGGTAAATGTTTATTTAAAAAACACTTGGATCTAAGGGAATTTCTCTTTAATATTAAGATTCCTTCCATTCTGTGATATGAGCTGTATTTCAATGAGGAGATTCAATTTCAGACAATGCACGAGACTAGAAAGTTTGCCGTGCATAACTGTGCTGTCTCCTGATATCTAGTGCCGCCATGACATTCAACTCAGAATCAAAAATGAGGGGAAACAGTTCTTTCATAATTCCCCATCTATTTTTCATGCCCACTAATATTCAGCAATATTTTATACATTTAGTTCAGAAACAAAGAAACATGGTTTTTCAACAGGCCATCTATATGTTGAAATGTGCAGAAGCACAAAAACATAGGTTACTGATATATACTTATGCTTCTATAACAGTCTGTACTTTATGAATATTCTTGAAACTTTGGTGTTGGTTCTATAACGTTTTTCTTAAATCTTACTGTCATGAAAATCAGTCCACATCAACTTCTAGAATTGTGGTGACAACTACATATGAAAGTATTCAATAAATCAATGAATTATACTGAAACATCCTGGCTTGTTTTGATGGTAGGAAGTTTCCACCTCTGAAAATCAATGAACTCCTGAACAGTCTATTTATTTAGACAAAAAATTTAAATTAACCATGGAACTACAGACATGCAGTATTACATATATTATACTGAAAGATTTTTTTTTTAATTGTCAAAACTTATTTAACAGGAGTATTTTTGAATTAACTTTCTTTCAAATATGCTGTCACAGACAAACCATGAACACTGAAAAGGAAGCATATACCTATGTTCCTAATATATATATACATATCCTAATATATATATATACATATACACACACACACATATATATGTATATATATATATTCCTAACCCTATTGCTTCCATAATTGCTACTGTTTCTGACAGAGTAGGTATGGCCCACAGCTCAGTTCAGTTCAGTCGCTCAATTGTGTCCAACTCTGAGACCCCATGGACTGCAGCACACCAGGCCTCGCTGTCCATCACCAACTCCTGGAGTTTACTCAAACTCATATCCATTGAGTTGGTGACGCCATCCAACCATCTCATCCTCTGTCATCCCCTTCTCCTCCCTCCTTCAATCTTTCCCAGCATCAGGGTCTTTTCAAATGAATCAGTTCATTGCATCAGGTGGCCAACATATTGGAGTTTCAGTTCAACATCAGTCCTTTCAATGAATATTTAGGACTGATTTCCTTTAGGATGGACTGGTTGGATCTCCTTGCTGTCCAAGGGACTCTCAAGAGTCTTCTCCAATACCACAGTTCAAAAACATCAATTCTTCAGCACTCAGCTTTCTTTATACTCCAATTCTCACATGCAGACATGACTACTGGAAAAACCGTAGCTTTGACTAGACGGACCTTTGTTGGCAAAGCAATGTCTCTGCTTCTTAAAATGAGGTCTAGATTGGTCATAACTTTTCTTCCAAGGAGTAAGCATCTTTTAATTTCATGGCTGCGGTCACCATCTGCAGTGATTTTGGAGCCCCCCAAAAATAAAGTCTGCCACTGTTGCCACTGTTTCCTCATCTATTTGCCATGAAGTGATGGGACCAGATGCCATGATCTTAGTTTTCTGAATGTTGAGTTTTAAGCCAACTTTTTCACTCTCCTCTTTCACTTTCATTAAGAGGCTCTTTAGTTCTCCTTCACTTTCTGCCATAAGAGTGGTGTCATCTGTACATCTGAGGTTATTTATATTTCTCCCGGCAATCTTGATTCCAGCTTGTGCTTCCTCCAGCCCAGCATTTCTCATGAAGTACTCTGCATATAAGTTAAATAAGCAAGGTGACAATATACAGCCTTGATGTATTCCTTTCCTGATTTGGAACCAGTCTATTGTTCCATGTCCAGTTCTAACTGTTGCTTCTTAACCTGCATACAGATTTCTCAGGAGGCAGCTCAGGTGCACAAAATACATATTATTTTAGTGATGTGTCATTGGTTGTTTGAAATACATTAATTATGTTCATTAATTTTAGAAAAAAATAAATAATTAGACAAGGCCTATTACAATAATATTAACAAATGTTAGAAAAGTCACATTCAGACTGATAAACAATAAGACACTAAAAGGAATAGCATAAGGCTTGCATTCTGACTTGTGAACAATTAATGGATATCTG
The DNA here is from genome assembly GCF_910594005.1 of Cervus elaphus. Taxonomy (NCBI): domain Eukaryota; kingdom Metazoa; phylum Chordata; class Mammalia; order Artiodactyla; family Cervidae; genus Cervus; species Cervus elaphus. The sequence continues at coordinate 69,806,032 of NC_057825.1, read as the reverse complement.
ACTCTGTTGATCTGAAAGTTATAAAAGAACTGGTTTAATTCTGGAAACAGGAAAACCCTCAGAATTTGTCCATGAATTAAATCATAGTATCACACACCTGATTAACTCAATGACTTTGAACAGGCTGTTTACTGTGTTGACATATACTTTTCAAATCACTGTGAAGATTAAATGACCGCACTGTATAATACATAGCACAACTGGATCTTCTAAAAATAATAGTTTTCTTTCTCTTTTCACTAAAACATGTTAGGAAAAAGTAATTGTTACAACTGTTCATGATAAGTTATTCATCTGTTTATATTAATTAAGAGAGAGTATTTTTTGTCTCAGGGGTTATGATGTATAGATAAATTGTCATTGGTAATTTAATGTTAATATCTGGGAAGACACTTATAAAAAATGCAAATTTTCCAAATACAAGTTTGTAGACTTTTAAAAAGTCACTCAAAACCACAACAATTTTTTCCAATAGATATGACAAGCCAACTGTAAAATTTGCATGTAAGTATAAGTAACAGGAAAGAAGAGACATGTTGGGTGTATTCATCCCAGGTGGCACAGTGGTAAAGAATCTGCCTGCCAATGCAGGAGATGCAAAACACCCAGGTTCTATTCCTGGGTTAGGAAGATTCCCCTGGTATAGGAACTGGCAACCCACTCCAGTATTCTTGCCTGGAAAATTCCACAGACAGAATCCTGGCGGGCTACAGTCCATGAGCACACACACACACACACACACATTAAAAAGTATTACATAAGTACAGCAATGTTGGGGCAGACTTAGAAAAATAAGAACAGCAGATCAGGAAGAGAGGAAAGAAATAAACATATGATTCTTTCAGACCCAAATAAGAAAAGGGATACTCTGGAAAAAAGAGACTGTTAGATGGTATTACTGGGACACTTAGTTCACTTCAGTTCAGTCACTGAGCAATGTCTGACTCTGCAACCTTGTGGATTGCTGCACGCCAGGGTTCCCTGTCCTAACCCTAGGACAATCTCCTGGAGCTTGCTTAAGCTCATGTCCACTGAGTCAGCGATGCCATCCACAATCTCATCCTCTGTCGCCCCCTTCTCCTCCTGCCTTCAACCTTTCCCAGTATCAGGCTGTTTTCTAATGAGTCAATTCTTTGCACTAGGAGCCAAAGTATTGGAGCTTCAGCTCCAGGATCAGTCCTCCTAATGAATATTGAGGACTGATTTCCTTTAGGATTGATTGTTTGGATCTCCTTGTAGTCCAAAGGACTCTGAGAAGTCTTCTTCAATACCACTGCTCAAAAGCATCAATTCTCTGGTGTTCAGCTTTCTTTAGTCCAGTTCTCATATCCGTTCATGACTACTGGAAAAATCATAGGTTTGACTAGATGGACCTTTGTCGGCAAATTAATGTCTCTGCTTTTTAATATGCTCTCCAGGTTTTTCTTCCAAGGAGCAAGTGTCTTTAATTTCATGGCTGTAGTCACTATCTGCAGTGATATTGGAGCCACCCAAAATAAAGTCTCTCTCTGTTTCCATTGTTTCCCCATCTATTTGTCATGAAGTGATGGGACCAGATGCCATGATCTTAGTTTGCTGACTGTTGAGTTTTAAGCCAGCTTTTTCAATCTCCTCTTTTACTTTCCTCAAGAGGCTCTTTTGGTCTTCTTCACTTTCTGCCATAAGAGTGGTGTCATCTGCATATCTGAGGTTATTGATATTTCTCCTGGCAATCTTGATTCCAGCTTGTGCTTTCTCCAGTCTGGCATTTCAGATGATATACTCTTCATATAAGCTAAATAAGCAGGGTGACAATATACAGCCTTGTCGTATTCCTTTCCCCATTTGGAACCAGTGCATTGTTCCATGTCTGGTTCTAACTGTTGCTTCTTGACCTGCAAACATGCATAGGTTTCTCAGGAGGCAGGTAAGGTGGTCTGGTATCCTCATCTCTTGAAGACTTTTCAATAGTTTATTGTGATCCACACAGTCAAATGCTTTATCATAGACAATGAAGCAGGTGATTTTTCTAGAATTCTCTTGCTTTTTCTATAATCCAGTGGATGTGGGTAATTTGATCTGTGGTTATCTGCCTTTTCTAACTCCAGCTTGAACATCTGGAAGTTCTCCATTCATGTACTCTTGAAGCCTAGCTTGGAGAATTTTGAGCATTATTTTGCTAGTGTGTGAGATGAGTGCAGCTGTAAAGTAGTTTGAACATTCTTTGGAATTGCCTTTCTTTGGGATTGGAATGAAAACTGATCTTTTCCAGTCCTGTGGCCACTGCTTATTTTCCAAATTTGCTGACATATTGAGTGCAGCACTTTCACAGCATCATCTCTTAGGATCTGAAATAGCTCAACTGGAATTCTATCACCTCCACTAGCTTTGTTTGTAGTTATTCTTCCTAAGGCCAACTTGACTTCACATTTCAGGATGTCTTGCTCTAGGTGAGTGATCACACCATTGTGGTTATCTGGGTCATTAAGATCTTTTTTGTATAGTTCTTCTGTGTAGTCTTACCACCTCTTCTTAATATCTTCTGCTTCTTTTAGGTCTACACCATTTCTGTTCTTTATTTTGCCCATCTATGCATGAAATGTTCCATTGGTATCTCTGATTTTCTTGAAGAGATCTCTAGCCTTTGCCATTCTATCATTTTCCTGTATTTCTTCACATTGATCACTGAGGAAGGCTTTCTTATCTCTCCTTGTTATTCTTTGGAACTCTGCATTCAAATGGGTATATCTTTCCTTTTCTCTTTTGCCTTTTGCTTCTCTTCTTGTCTCAGCTATTTGTAAGGTCTCCTCAGACAACCGTCTTGCCTTTTTGCATTTCTTTTCTTGGGGATGGTTTTGGTTACTGCCTCCTGTACTATGTCATGAACCTCCATCCACAGTTCTTGAGGCACTCAGTCTTTCAGATCTAATCCCTTGAATTTATTTGACACTTCCACTGTACAATCGTAAGGTATTTGATTTAGGTCATACCTGAATGGTCTAGTTGTTTTCCTAAATTCTTCAATTTAAGTCTGAATTTTTGAACAGGATTTCATGATCTGAGCCACAGTCAACTCCTGGTCTTGTTTTGCTGAGTATATAGAGCTTCTCCATCTTCAACTGCAAAGAATATAATCAATCTGATTTCAGTATGGACCATGTGTAGAGTCATCTCTTGTGTTGTTGGAAGAGGGACATTTGGTTACCCATATGGAAAATATTTTTCTTACACTATACTTAGAAATTCCACATGGATACAAAAACTCAAATATGAAAGGCAAAACTGCAAACATTTTTTTAAAGAAAATACTGGAATGGTATATTTGTGATCTTGGAGTAAGAAGTGATTTAAAAATTTATAACATACAAAAACTCTATAGAGGAGGAGCCAAGATGGCGGAGGAGTAGGACGGGGAGACCACTTTCTCTCCTACAAATTCATCAAAAGAATAACTGAATGCAGAGCAAACTTCGCAAAACAACTTCGGATCGCTAGCTGAGGTCATCAGGCGCCCTGAAAAGCAGCCCATTGTCTTCGAAAGGAGGTAGGACAAAATATAAAAGATAAAAAGTGAGACAAAAGAGCTAACGACGGAGATCCGTCCCGGGAGCTCTTAGGCGGCATTGCTTGGGGTAGGGTCCGGGCCTGAGTGCCCTGAGGACAATCGGAGGGAACTTCTGTGAGTTGCCAACTTGAACTGTGGGAGACCAAAAGAGAGAGAGTAAATTAACCGGCCGGAACACACTGCCGGCCGTTCGCAGAACAAAGAGACCGAGAGGGTCCAGAGAGGAGCCTGCAGGCTGCGGACCAGCCCAGCCCCGCCGGAGGCAGGAGGCAGGGAGGAGGGGAAGGTCGTGGCGAGACACAGGGCGCAGGCACCCGACCGGCGCGGGCGGGGACTGGGGCTGGGGACGCGGAGGGCGGAAGGCGCGCGCGCCCGACTGGCACCAGCGGAAACTGAGACTGGGTCCGCGGAAGGGAGGGGGCGCGCCACACCTGGGTAGGGTGCGCCCACCAAGCCCCTGGCTGCCTGGACCGCTCTGACGGGGAAGGCACAGAGAGCAGGCGCAGCTTTTCGTTCCGCACTTTTGTGGAACACCCGAGGGCTGGAACCTCGCGCAGCGCGGGGCGCGCTCCATATAGAACAGCCGGGAGCCTGAGCAGCGCAGACGGAGAAAGCGGCGTCGGCCCCTCCCGGCAGTGCCAGCCCATCCCCACGGCGCAAGCCTCTCCCCACGGCGCAAGCCTCTCCCCACAGCACCAGCCTCTCCCTGCAGCGCAAGCCCCTCCCTGCCCCTCAGAGCGACGGAACTAGCTACCTGAATAAGAGTCCACCTCCGCCCGCCTGTGTCAGGGCGGAAATGAGGCTCTGAAGAGACCGGCAAACAGAAGCCAAATAAACAAAGGGAACCGCTTCAGAAGGGACTGGTGCAACAGATTAAAATCCCTCTAGGAAACACTGACTACACCGGAGGGGCCTGTAGATATCGAGAAGCGTAAGCTGGAACGAGGAGCTATCTGAAACTGAGCCGAACCCACACTGACCGCAACAGCTCCAGAGAAACTCCTAGATATAATTTTACTTTTTTCTCTTTTTTTTTTTTAATTTTTTAAATTTTTTTTCTTTTTTTCTTTTTTTTCTTTTTTCTTTCTTCTCTTTTATTTTCCTTTAAAATCCTCTATTACTCCCCCATTACTCCTTAACTTTCATTTCCACAGACTTTTACGATTTTTTAATTAGGGGGAAAAAAAAATTTTTTTTTTCTTTTTCTTTCTTTTTTTTTCTTTTTTTTCTTTCCTTTTTCTCTTCTATTTTCTATTTTTCTTTTTCTCTTATTTCTTTTAAAGTCCTCTAGTACTCCTCTACTACTCCTTAATTTTCATTTTCAATACACTATAACCTTACAAAAAAAAAAAAAAAGAAGAGAAGCCCTATTTTTAAACCGGATTGTTCTCTCCCAATCTTGACTCTCTGTTTTCTACCTCAGAACACCTCTATTTCCTCCTTTCCCCTTCTCTTCCCAATCCAATTCTGTGAATCCTTGTAGGTGACTGGGCTACAGAGAACACTCTGGGAACAGACAGCAGCGTAGATCTGTCTCTCTCCTCTTGAGTCCCCCTTTTTCTCCTCCTGTTCATCTCTATCTCCCTCCTCCCTCTCCTCTTCTTCATGTAACTCTGTGAACCTCTCTGGGTGTCCCTAACGGGGGAGAATCTTTTAGCCATTAACCTAGAAGTTTTCTTATCAGGGCTGTATAGTTGGAGAAGTCCTGAGACTACAGGAAGAATACAACTGAAATCCAGAGGCAGGAGACTTAAGCCCAAAACCTGAGAACACCAGAAAACTCCTGACTACATGGAACTTTAAGTAATAAGTGACCGTTCAAAAGCCTCCATACCTACACTGAAACCAACCACCACCCAAGAGCCAATAAGTTTTAGAGCAAGACATACCACGCAAATTCTCCAGCAACGCAGGAACATAGCCCTGGACATCAACATACAGGCTGCCCAAGGACACACCTAACACATAGACCCATCTCAAAACTCATTACTGGGCACTCCATTGCTCTCCAAAGAGAAGAAATCAAGTTCCTCGCACCAGAACACTGACGCAAGCTCCCCTAACCAGGAAATCTTGACAAGCCAATCATCTAACCCCACCCACTGGGTTAATCCTCCACAATAAAAAGGAACCACAGACCTCCAGAATACAGAAAGTCCACTCCAGACACAGCAATCTAAACAAGATGAAAAGGCAAAGAAATACCCAACAGGTAAAGGAACATGAAAAATGCCTACCAAGTCAAACAAAAGAGGAGGAGATAGGGAATCTACCTGAAAAAGAATTTAGAATAATGATAATAAAAATGATCCAAAATCTTGAAAACAAAATGGAGTTACAGATAAATAGCCTGGAAACAAAGATTGAAAAGATTCAAGAACTGTTTAATAAAGACCTAGAAGAAATAAAAAAGAGTCAATTAAAAATGAATAATGCAATGAATGAGATCAAAAACACTCTGGAGGGAACCAAGAGTAGAATAACGGAGGCAGAAGATAGGATAAGTGAGGTAGAAGATAAAATGGTGGAAATAAATGAAGCAGAGAGGAAAAAAGAAAAAAGGATCAAAAGAAATGAGGACAACCTCAGGGACCTCTGGGACAATATGAAATGCCCCAACATTCGAATCATAGGAGTTCCAGAAGAAGAAGACAAAAAGAAAGGCCATGAGAAAATACACGAGGAGATAATAGCTGAAAACTTCCCTAAAATGGGGAAGGAAATAGCCACCCAAATCCAAGAAACCCAGAGAGTCCCAAACAGGATAAACCCAAGGCGAAACACCCCAAGACACATATTAATCAAATTAACAAAGATCAAACACAAAGAACAAATATTAAAAGCAGCAAGGGAAAAACAACAAATAACACACAAAGGGATTCCCATAAGGATAACAGCTGATCTATCAATAGAAACCCTCCAGGCCAGAAGGGAATGGCAGGACGTACTGAAAGTAATGAAAGAGAATAACCTACAACCTAGATTACTGTATCCAGCAAGGATCTCATTCAGATATGAAGGAGAATTCAAAAGCTTTACAGATAAGCAAAAGCTGAGAGAATTCAGCACCACCAAACCAGCTCTTCAACAAATGCTAAAGGATCTTCTCTAGACAGGAAATACAGAAAGGTTGTATAAACGTGAACCCTAAACAACAAAGTAAATGGCAACGGGACCACACCTATCAATAATTACCCTAAATGTAAATGGGTTGAATGCCCCAACCAAAAGACAAAGATTGGCTGAATGGATACAAAAACAAGACCCCTATATATGCTGTCTACAAGAGACCCACCTCAAAACAAGAGACACATACAGACTAAAAGTGAAGGGCTGGAAAAAAATATTTCATGCAAACGGAGACCAAAAGAAAGCAGGAGTCGCAATACTCATATCAGATAAAATAGACTTTCAAATAAAGGATGTGAAAAGAGACAAAGAAGGACACTACATAATGATCAAAGGATCAATCAAAGAAGAAGATATAACAATTATAAATATATATGCACCCAACATAGGAGCACCGCAATATGTACAGCAAACGCTAACGAGTATGAAAGAGGAAATTAATAGTAACACAATAATAGTGGGAGACTTTAATACCCCACTCACAACTATGGATAGATCAACTAAACAGAAAATTAACAAGGAAACACAAACCTTGAATGACACAATGGACCAGCTAGACCTAATTGATATCTATAGGACATTTCACCCCAAAACAATCAACTTCACCTTTTTCTCAAGTGCACACGGAACATTCTCCAGAATAGATCACATCCTGGGCCATAAATCTGGTCTTGGAAAATTCAAAAAAATTGAAATCCTTCCAGTCATCTTTTCTGACCACAGTGCAGTAAGATTAGATCTCAATTACAGGAAAACAATTGTTAAAACTTCAAACATATGGAGGCTAAATAACACGCTTCTGAATAACCAACAAATCATAGAAGAAATCAAAAAAGAAATCAAAATATGTATAGAAATGAATGAAAATGAAAACACAACAACCCAAAACCTATGGGACACTGTAAAAGCAGTGCTAAGGGGAAGGTTCATAGCATTACAGGCTTACATCAAGAAACAAGAAAAAAACCAAATAAATAACCTAACTCTACACCTAAAGCAATTAGAGAAGGAAGAAATAAAGAACCCCAGAGTTAGCAGAAGGAAAGAAATCTTAAAAATCAGGGCAGAAATAAATGCAAAAGAAACTAAAGAGACCATAGCAAAAATCAACAAAGCTAAAAGCTGGTTTTTTGAAAAAATAAACAAAATTGACAAACCATTAGCAAGACTCATTAAGAAACAAAGAGAGAAAAACCAAATTAACAAAATTAGAAATGAAAATGGAGAGATCACAACAGACAACACTGAAATACAAAGGATCATAAGAGACTACTACCAGCAGCTCTATGCCAATAAAATGGACAACTTGGATGAAATGGACAAATTCTTAGAAAAGTATAACTTTCCAAAACTGAACCAGGAAGAAATAGAAGATCTTAACAGACCCATCACAAGCAAGGAAATCGAAACTGTCATCAAAAATCTTCCAGCAAACAAAAGCCCAGGACCAGATGGCTTCACAGCTGAATTCTACCAAAAATTTAGAGAAGAGCTAACACCTATCTTACTCAAACTCTTCCAGAAAATTGCAGATGAAGGTAAGCTTCCAAACTCATTCTATGAGGCCACCATCACCCTAATTCCAAAACCAGACAAAGATGCCACAAAAAAAACTACAGGCCAATATCACTGATGAACATAGATGCAAAAATCCTTAACAAAATTCTAGCAAACAGAATCCAACAACATATTAAAAAAATCATACACCATGACCAAGTGGGCTTTATCCCAGGAATGCAAGGATTCTTTAATATCCGCAAATCAATCAATGTAATACACCACATTAACAAATTGAAAGATAAAAACCATATGATTATCTCAATAGATGCAGAGAAAGCCTTTGACAAAATTCAACACTCTTTTATGATTAAAACTCTCCAAAAAGCAGGAATAGAAGGAACATACCTCAACATAATAAAAGCTATATATGACAAACCCACAGCAAGCATCACCCTCAATGGTGAAAAATTGAAGGCATTTCCCCTGAAATCAGGAACAAGGGTGCCCACTCTCACCACTACTATTCAACATAGTGTTGGAAGTTCTGGCCACAGCAATCAGAGCAGAAAAAGAAGTAAAAGGAATCCAGATAGGAAAAGAAGAAGTAAAACTCTCACTGTTTGCAGATGACATGATCCTCTATATAGAAAACCCTAAAGACTCTACCAGAAAATTACTAGAGCTAATCAATGAATATAGTAAAGTTGCAGGATATAAAATTAACACACAGAAATCCCTTGCATTCCTATATACTAACAATGAAAAAACAGAAAGAGAAATTAAGGAAACAATACCATTCACCATTGCAACAAAAAGAATAAAATACTTAGGAGTATATCTACCTAAAGAAACAAAGGACCTATACATAGAAAACTATAAAACACTGATGAAAGAAATCAAAGAGGACACAAACAGATGGAGAAACATACCGTGTTCATGGATTGGAAGAATCAATATTGTCAAAATGGCTATTCTACCCAAAGCAGTCTATAGATTCAATGCAATCCCTATTAAGCTACCAATGGTATTTTTCACAGAACTAGACCAAAGAATTTCACAATTTGTATGGAAATACAAAAAACCTCGAATAGCCAAAATAATCTTGAGAAAGAAGAATGGAACTGGAGGAATCAACCTGCCTGACTTCAGACTCTACTACAAAGCCACAGTCATCAAGACAGTATGGTACTGGCACAAAGACAGAAATATAGATCAATGGAACAGAATAGAAAGCCCAGAGATAAATCCACGAACCTATGGACACCTTATCTTTGACAAAGGAGGCAAGGATATACAATGGAAAAAAGACAACCTCTTTAACAAGTGGTGCTGGGAAAACTGGTCAACCACTTGTAAAAGAATGAAACTAGAACACTTTCTAACACCATACACAAAAATAAACTCAAAATGGATTAAAGATCTAAAGGTAAGACCAGAAACTATAAAACTCCTAGAGGAGAACATAGGCAAAACACTCTCCGACATAAATCACAGCAAGATCCTCTATGACCCACCTCCCAGAATATTGGAAATAAAAGCAAAACTAAACAAATGGGACCTAATGAAACTTAAAAGCTTTTGCACTACAAAGGAAACTATAAGTAAGGTGAAAAGACAGCCCTCAGATTGGGAGAAAATAATAGCAAATGAAGAAACAGACAAAGGATTAATCTCAAAAATATACAAGCAACTCCTGCAGCTCAATTCCAGAAAAATAAATGACCCAATCAAAAAATGGGCCAGAGAACTAAACAGACATTTCTCCAAAGAAGACATACAGATGGCTAACAAACACATGAAAAGATGCTCAGCATCACTCATTATTAGAGAAATGCAAATCAAAACCACAATGAGGTACCATTACACGCCAGTCAGGATGGCTGCTATCCAAAAGTCTACAAGCAATAAATGCTGGAGAGGGTGTGGAGAAAAGGGAACCCTCTTACAGTGCTGGTGGGAATGCAAACTAGTACAGCCACTCTGGAAAACAGTGTGGAGATTTCTTAAAAAACTGGAAATAGAACTGCCATATGACCCAGCAATCCCACTTCTGGGCATACACACTGAGGAAACCAGATCTGAAAGAGACACATGCACCCCAATGTTCATCGCAGCACTGTTTATAATAGCCAGGACATGGAAGCAACCTAGATGCCCATCAGCAGATGAATGGATAAGGAAGCTGTGGTACATATACACCATGGAATATTACTCAGCCATTAAAAAGAATTCATTTGAACCAGTCCTAATGAGATGGATGAAGCTGGAGTCCATTATACAGAGTGAAGTAAGCCAGAAAGATAAAGAACATTACAGCATACTAACACATTATATGGAATTTAGAAAGGTGATAACGATAACCCTATATGCAAAACAGAAAAAGAGACACAGAAATACAGAACAGACTTTTGAACTTTGTGGGAGAATGTGAGGGTGGGATATTTCAAAAGAACAGCATGTATACTATCTATGGTGAAACAGATCACCAGCCCAGGTGGGATGCATGAGACAAGTGCTCTGGCCTGGTGCACTGGGAAGACCCAGAGGAATCGGGTGGAGAGGGAGGTGGGAGGGGGGATCGGGATTGGGAATACATGTAAATCCATGGCTGATTCATATCAATGTATGACAAAACCCACTGGAAAAAAAATAATAATAAAAAAAAAACTCTATAGAAAAAGAAATCAAAAATTATTTTAATTCTAATAGATTTTATATTAGAATTAAGGTCTTTTTCTGATTGAAAATACAATAAAGGAAGGGAAGAAATCTGCAATTTGGATAAACTGTTTCCAACACATAACTGAGATTAGTGTTAATTCAGGGAAATGTGTATTACATGGAACCAGGGAGCATATACGGAGTAATTCAAAGATGATTTAAAGTTTATTTCTAAAAAAATAAATAAGTTTATTTCTGAATTTGGCAATGTCAAATGACCTATTCAACTCACTTATTCTGTGAACTATTTGTGATTTCCTGTGAACTTATACAATCTCTTGTAGGTTAAGAATAAAAGCAATAAACTTTATAAATAAAATGAATGACTTAGAAAAAAAAACACATGATAAAAGAAAGCTTCATGCTTCTTATTAAATTTGGCAAATATTTCCATACTATGATACTAATAGTATAGGCAAAAAAGAAAAAAATAGAGAAATTACATTACATCAAAATTTAAATGACTGTGCATAAAGGATACAATCAACAGAGTAAAAAAGCAACACACAGAATGATATAAAATCTATGAAAATCATATCTTTAATTATAGATTAATATAAAAATTATAAAGAACTTCTACAACTCAAAAACGAACAACCTAATTAAAAACTGGGGAAAGGATTTGAACGGGGATTTCTCCAAGAAAGATATATAATTGGCCAATGAGTCCATGAAAAGATTCTCAATATGGAAAGCAAATCAAAGCCAAAATGAGATACCACCTCACATCCATTAGAATGGCCATTATTTTAAAAAAATAAAAAAAAAAAAAAAACAGAAAACAGCAACTGTTCAGGAGAGATGTGAAATAACTGAAACACTTGAGCACCGTTGGTGGGAATCCAAAGTGAAGCAGTTACTACAAAAATAAATAAATAAATGAAAATGATACAGTAGTTCCTTTCTGAGGAACAAAAGCAGAATCACCATACAATCCACTCCTAGATATATGTCTAAAATAACTGAAATCCCACTTTTTTATATATATTCAAAGTGAAAGCCTAGTCTCAAAGAGAAATTTGCAAACCAGGTAAATGTACTTACTACTACTGAATGGTACACTTAAAAACGACTAAGATGGCAAATGTTATACTGGGACACCTGTGAGTTTTACTACAGCTTTTCAAAAGATTTAAATTTTCCCTTCTGATATATGACAAGTGTAGCAGTGTCTGCAATTGACATAAAAATGTTTCAAAATCTACTGCTTTCAAATTAATTTGAAATAGTACCGTCCTCCCAGGATTCTCCTGGGAACAGTTCTCAGAACACCTCATGTTTTGCTTTTTTTCTGTATTTGTCTATGTTTCCAGAGACCTTCAGGTCAAGTGTACTAGGAGGCTTATTATTATTTTTCGGAGGCTTATTTTTATCCATATATCATTTCTCCATCAATTTTAGTTAAAATCAGTGAGTCAATATGCACAATGAGCTTACTAGAACATTTGAAGCAATTTCATGATTAATCAGTGGAAATGTTTATTTCCCTAATTAACTTATGTTGCATAACTCTGAGTCAATACACGTATGTATACTTCCAACAAAGATGTGTATTTACTAATCAAGATGTCATTCCTGCTTAGAATTGTATGAGATCCCAATATATATAAGCCCCTCATCTTGTTGTGCAAGATGCGTTATGTTGTGACATTTATATATTTTCAACCCATGTGAAACATTTTATAAAACGTGCCTGTGTTTGTTTCCAAATCAGTTTGTGACAGATCCCAGAGAGTATCCATGAAGTTACTATCATTATGTATTAAAGATTTATTTACCTATTTTATTATTAACACTGGGAAAACAGAGAAGCTAAAAAATATCTTCTAGGCTTGCAGCTTTTTGCAAATTTAAATTTAGTTGTCATGTGTACACTAGTTTTATTTTAAATAATAGTGTAAGGATAAACTGCCATAAAGTGAGAAATATTTGCTTTAAAACTGGGAAGGATTTTTATTTGATCGTTCATCATCCACCTTTGCTGATTCTTTGCTCATAAGTTGTGTTGATAGACTAGAATGTGTTATTGAGGACATAGAAACAGTTAGTTTTCTTATTGCTAACATTTGTAACCCTTCTAGAAATAAATTTGATGGGGGTTCTTAGCAGGGTACTAGCTATTCATTTCTTCAAAATATCTCATGTATACATTACTTACATTTTATTTGTATGTCTTAACAAATGAAATAAGTTTCATTGCTCATGGAAAGCCTTAGCAGCCTTTCTACAAATCAATAATAATTAAGAAAAATCACTTATATTTCACAGATTATACATGGCCCAGAAAACTTTAAAGATAAATATTAATATTTATGGCAAAAATAATGAATCCAGTGTCACTAAATTTTATTGAACATATGAAGAAATATATCTAGCTTAGTTAGAATTTTAATAATGGTGAGTCCTCAGCATTTGCATCTTAGAAAAAGGGAATGGAAATTCTGGAAGGAAATCAGATCATCATACTAATATTTAATCTACAGTTTAAATTCATTGAATTGAGTCATGAATAGAAATTCACTCCTTTCTTTTCTAATCAATCCCTTTCTTTGAAATATTAAAGAGAAAAGTAGATGTTAGTATGCATAACTATGTTCAATGAATCTCTACTGGCTATCAAAATATTTCCACAGACCTGAAACACAATTCCAAGTGTAGAAACAAATACACGGGTGTGGCTTTTCACTAAGGAGACTATATAAATAATTATATAAAATGTGCCTTCAAGACAGATAAAATTGCTTCCTGAATAATTCTTTAGTATACAAGCTAACTTCTCTTGGTATTCACTTCAGGGTTCTAGAGAATTGTTATAATCCTTAGGGCTTTATAGGTGATTCACAATCACAGAGAATTAAGTAACTGAATGTCACAGTGCAACCTCCACAAATTACATCCCACACATAAATGAACTGACTACCACAGAGGTAGAGATTTCTTCAGGGTTCTATGCCCATTCTACAATATTAAAAGAGTTCAGTCTTAAGAATTTTCATGTTAAGTTTTTTTTCTGTCTTTTCTCTTCTCTTTCTTCCTTCTCTCTCTTCCTCTTTTTCCTTTCTTCCTCTTTCATTTTTTAAAAAAATTATATCTTTAACTTGTGAACTCTTTCTTTCTATATTCTCCTTTCATTTTCTCTCTTTCTATACTATCTCTAAGTCCTACTTTCTTTGTCAAATAAGAAAAGACTGGTCCAACATCAGTCAAGTAACTAGTGTTGAATACTGCATTGAATGTAAGAGGTCAGAGCTTGAAAGGTAAGCTTGTTACTTGCATCAAGATGGGATGCATTTTCAAACTAGAGTAATTAATAGAAAACTATACAAACAACAGAAAGTAAGATGAGCTGTCATTCAGAGATTTAATAATTCTGTTCCAAACTTTTCCTTAAATAAGATATTGCTGAATATTACTTGAAATATTAATATATACTAAGTGAATATATATCCACTTATTTCACTCATTTCCTCTTCATAGAGCCACAAAATTAAAAGATGCTTGCTCCTTGAAAGAAAAGTTATGACAAACCAAGACAGCATATTCAAAAAGCAGAGGCATCACTTTGCAGACAAAAATGTCTTAGTATTCAAAGTTATGGTTTTTCCAGCAGTCACATATGGATGTGAGAACTGGACCATAAAGAAGGCTGAGCATTGAAGAAGTAATGCTTTTAAATTGTCGTGCTGAAGAAGACTCTTGAGAGTTCCTTGGACAGCAAGGAGATTAAAGCAGTCAATCCTAAAGGAAATCAACCCTGAATATTCACTGGAGGGATTGATGCAGAAGCTGAAGCTCCAATGCTTTGGTCATCTGGTGCAGACTGGACTCATTGGAAAAGACCCTGATGCTGGGAAAGATTCAGGGAAGGAGGAGAAGGAGGCGCCAGAGGATGAGATGGTTGGATGGCATCACAAACTCAGTGGACGTTAGTTTAAACAAACCCCAGGAGACAGTGAAGGACAGGGAAGCCTGATATGTTGCAGTTCATGGGGTCACAAAAAGTCAGACCTGACTTAGTGACTGAACAACAACATGTACTATATTCTAGCACAGCATTATTTAAAATCTATACCACATAGAACACAAACCTAACAAGATATTTCACACAAAAATCAGTTTCATGTTAAAATAATCTTAAATGCTAATATAAAGTATCATTTATATTTCCCATCAAAACTCCTAAAAAGTCCAACCACAGGAATTGTGCTTTATTTTTTAACTCAGAGTTTCTTAAACATGACCTCAGACCCATTTCTGTACATGCAACAACTGGTGAAAGTGAAAGTCGCTTAGTCATGTCCAACTCTTTGCAACCCCATGGAATTCTCAAAGCCAGAATACTGGTATGGGTAGCCCTTCCCTTCTCCAGTGGATCTTCCCAAACCAGGGACCGAACCCAAGTCTCCCACACTGCAAGCTGATTCTTTACCAGCTGAGCCACCAGGAATTCTCCAGGCCAGAATACTGGAGTGGGTAGCCTATCCCTTCTCCAGCAGATCTTCCCAACACATAAATTGAACCAGGTCTCCTGAACTGCAGGCAGACTGTTTGCCAGCTGAGCTATCAGGGAAGCCCAACAACTGGTGACATTCCCACAAAGCTTATTCATTCAACAGATAACTCTTTATTTCTGGAACTCTGTTGCATACTGAGGATTAGTCTGAGATTTAGTAATCTATTCTCTGGGTCTGCCTTCTGCTCCAAACTCATTCAGCATGCCCAACTGCACACACCCAAATCTTTCCTTCATAGTCTGAAACTTCAATGCCTTTATTCAGACTGTGAACACCAATCAGAACTGCACCTTTGTGTATCATCACCATGCCGTATGTCAAGGGATAGCTCAATGTATTTACTTCTGCTAAACTTATCCAAGATCTCTTTCCCCAAATCCAAAATCCATTTTACCCATCTCTAAACATCTTGGCATCTTACTCAGATACACTGTCTACCATTAGTTGTTTCAGTCTTCCCCTCACATTACAATGTGGATCTTTGTAGTTAGAGATTTAGTTACTTTTGCATCCATACGCCTTGAACTTTCACAAAGGCTTGGACATTCTTAGCATGAGAAAAAGTGTTTATTGAAGTGAATTTTACATAGAAAGAAAAAGACCTTGAAACTGTATTATTTGGTGCCTGTATCAGGTATTTCAGATCCTTTCTAGCTACTGTTTCAGCCACCAGTTTTCTATTGGTTTTTAAGCACTTTCAAATTTTCACTTACCAGCAACCAGGATCAAGACTAGGCAGAATCTTTTTGTTCTCTGCCCATGTGCTTCCTCTAAGACGCAACACAGGACAATACTTGCCCATGTGAAGTTCAGGCCCATGGAATGAAACTAAGAGTTGGCAGCTGGCTTATAAATTATTTATTTTCTCCTCCAACTACCCCCCACCACTACCATTGGCATCACTGAATTTGCTAGGCTTAACAGGGGCGAGTTCTAGGAGACAGCAATAAATTGTCCTTAGCAGAAGGCAACTTATAAATGTCTCTGAGTATGTTTCTTCCTTCTTCCCCAATTCATTCCCTTGACCCTTCATAGCTGATTCTTGGGCTTATCAGTTCAGTACAGTTCAGTTCAGCTGCTCAGTCAAGGCTGACTCTTTGTGACCCATTGGACTGCAGCAGGCCAGGGTTCCCTGTCCATTACTAACTCCCAGAGCTTGGTCAAACTCATGTCCATAGAGTTGGTGATGCCATCCAACCATCTCATCCTTTGTACTCCTTAATAAAGTGGTAATTCAGAAACAGCTTTATGGGAAATGGCTTCTCTCATAGCTCAGTTGATGAAGAAACCACCTGCAATGCAGGAGACTCCAGTTTGATTCCTGGGTTGGGAAGATCCCCTGAAGAAGGGAAAGGTTACCCACTCCAGTATTCTGGCCTGGAGAATTCCATGGACTATTTAGACCATGGAGGGGTCACAAAGAGTTAGACATGACTGAGTGACTTACACCTTATGAGAAAACCAGGTAGATTGGGATTTAATAACTAATTACTCTCAAAAGCTTCTGCATGAGACTCTTAAATAATCAATGAATACATTAGAAAACTGAGCTGTGAGAATATAGCTTTTAGTCATCTTCCATGACCAAACTGATGTTAATGAACTTCATAATTTAGCCTTTTTCTTTCACAAATGTATCCACATTTGTTATCCTCTTATAAAACCATATTGTTTCTCTCTTCAAGACAGAAAATATTCTCTTCAGCATTATACTAATACTACAATCAATATCATCATCATCATCATGAATCTGTGAGTAGATTAACAATACTATCATCAATTTGGTTGTTACAAATAACAAAATACTAATAAATTCATGTGAACTAAAATGGACTAGAATGGGTGAGTTTAATTCAGATGACCATTATATCTACTCAAGAATCCCTTAAAAGAAAAGGACTAGCCATCATAGTAAACAAAAGAGTCCAACATGTGGTACTTGGATGCAATCTCAAAAACGACAGAATGATCTCTGTTTGGTTCCATGGCAAACCATTCAATATTACAGTAATCCAAGTCTATGCCCTGACCAGTAATGCTGAAGAAGCTGAGCTTGAATGGTTCTATGAAGACCTACAAGACCTTCTAGAACTAATACCCAAAAAATATATCATTTTCATTATAGGGGACTGGAATGCAAAAGTAAGAAATCAAGAGATACCTGGAGTAACAGGCAAATTTGGCTGTGGAGTACAAAGGGAAGCAGGTCAAAGGTTAACAAAGTTTTTCCAAAAGAACACACTGGTCATAGCAAACACCCTCTTACAAGAACACAAGAGAAGACTCTACACATGGACATCACCAGATGGTCAACACCGAAATCAGTTTGATTATATACTTTGCAGCCAAATGGAGAAGCTCTATACATTCAGCAAAAGCAAGACCGGGAGCTGACTATGGCTCAGATCATGAATTCCTTATTGCCAAATTCAGACTGAAATTGAAGAAACAGGGGAGGCCACTAAACCATTCAGCTATGACCTAAAGCAAATACCTGAAGTTATACAGTGGAAGTGACAAATAGATTCAAGGGGTTAGATGTGATAGACAGAGTGCCTGAAGGACTATGGACAGAGGTTCAGGACATTGCACAGGAGGCAGTGATCAACCATCTCCAAAGAAAAAGAAATGCAAAAAGGCACAATGGCTGTCTGAGGAGGCCTTACAAATATCTGTGAAAAGAAGAGAAGCGAAAAGCAAAGGAGAAAAGGAAAGATATTCTCATCTGAATGCAGAGTTCCAAAGAACAGCAAGGAGAGATAAGAAAGCCTTACTCAGTGATCAATGCAAAGAAATAGAGGAAAACAATAGAATGGGAAAGCCGAGAAATCTCTTGAATAAAATTAGAGATACCATGGGAACATTTCAAGCAAAGATGGACACAATTAAGAACAGAAATGTTATGGACCAACAGAAGCAGAAGATATTAAGAAGAGGTGGCAAGCATACACAGAACTATACGAAAAAGGTATTCATGACCCAGATAACCATGATGGTGCAATCACTCACCTAGAACCAGACATCCTAAAATGTGAAGGCAAGAGGGCCTTAGGAAGCATTATTATGAACAAAGCTAGTGGAGGTGATGGAATTCCAGTGGAGCTATCTCAAACCCTAAAGATGATGCTGTGAAAGTGCTGCACTCAATATGCCAGCAAATTTGGAAAACTCAGCAGTGGCCACAGGATTGGAAAGTTTCAATTTTCATTCCAATCCCAAAAAAGAGCAATACCAAAGAATGTTCACCTAGCAAACAATTGCACTCTTATCACATGCTAGCAAAGTAATGCTCAAAATTCTCCAAGCCAGGCTTCAACAGTACCTGAGCCGTGAACTTCCAGATGTTCAAGCTGGATTGAAAAAGGCAGAGGAACCAGAGATCAAATTGCCAACATTTGTTGGATCATTGAAAAAGCATGCAAGTTCCAGAAAAACATCACTTCTGATTTATTGACTATGCCAAAGCCTTTGACTATGTGGATCAAAGCAAACTGTGGAAAATTCTTCAAGAGATGGGAATACCAGACCATCTGACCTTCCTCCTGAGAAATCTGTATGCAGCTCAAGAAGCAACAGTTAGAACCAGATATGAAACAATATACTGGTTCCAAATCTGGAAAGGAGTACATCAAGGCTGTATATCGTTAGCCTGCTTATTTAACTTATATGCAGAATACATCTTGCAAAATGCTGGGCAGGATGAAGCACAAGCTGGAATCAAGACTGCCAGGAGAAATATCAATAGCCTCAGACATGCAGATGACACCACCCTTATGGCAGAAAGTAAAGAACAAAAGAGCCTCTTGAGGAAAGTAAAAGAGAAGAGTGAAAAAGCTGGCTTAAAACTCAACAGTCAAAAACTAAAATCATGGCATCTGGTCCCATCACTTCATGACAGATAGGTGGGGAAACAATGGAATCAGTGACAGACTTTATTTTCTTGGGCTCTGGAATCACTGCAGATGGTGATTGCAGTCATGAAATTAAAAGACACTTGCCCCTTGGAAGAAAAGCTTATGACTAACCTAGACAGCATATAAAAAGCAGAGACATTACTTTGCCAACAAAGGTCCATCTAGTCAAGGCTATGGTTTTCCAGTCATGTATATGTGTGACAGTTGGACTATAAAGAAAGCTGAGTGCCAAAGAATTGATGCTTTTGAACTGTGGTGTTGGAGAAGACTCTTGAGAGTCCCTTGGACTGCAAGGAGATCCAACCAGTCCATCCTAAAGGAGATCAGTCCTGGGTGTTCATTGGAAGGACTGATGCTGAAGCTGAAACTCCAATACTTTGGCCACCTGATGCGGAGAGCTGACCCATTTGAAAAGACCCTGATGCTGGGAAAGATTGAGGGCAGGAGAAGAAGGGGATGACAGAGGATGAGATGGTTGGATGGCATCACCGACACAATGGATATGCGTTTGGGTGGACTCCAGGAATTGGTGATGGACAGGGAGGCCTGGTGCGCTGCGGTTCATGGGGTCACAAAGAGTCAGACACGACTAAGCGACTGAACTGAACTGAGTGAAGCACTTTCACAGCATCATCGTTTAGGATTTGAAATAGCTCAAGTGGAATTCCATCACCCGCACTAGCTCTGTGTGTAGTGATGCTTCATAAGACCCACTTGACATCACATTTCACAATGCCTTGCTCTAGATGAGTGATCACACCATCATGGTTTTCTGGGTCATGGAAGATCTTTTCATATGGTTCTTCTGTGTATTCTTGCCACCTCCTCTTAATATATAACTCTTCTCCAGGTTCCTACCATTTCTGTCCTTTATTGAGCCCATCTTTGCATGAAATGTTCTCTTTGTATCTCTAATTTTCTTGAAGAGATCTCTAGTCTTTCCTATTCTATTATTTTCCTCTATTTCTTTGCACTGATCACTAAGGAAGTCTTTCTTACCTCTCCTTGATATGCTTTGTGTAACTCTGCATTCAAATGGGAGTATCTTTCCTTTTCTCCTTTGCCTTTCAGTTCAGTTTAGTCGCTCAGTTGTGTCTGACTCTTTGCGACCCCATGAATCACAGCACACCAGGCCTCCCTGTCCATCACCAACTCCCGGAGTCTACCCAAACCCATGCCCATTGAGTCGGTGATGCCATTCAGTCATCTCATCCTCTGTCATCCCCTTCTCCTCCTGCAACCAATCCCTCCCAGCATCAGGGTCTTTTCCAATGAATCAACTCTTCACATGAGGTGGCCAAAGTACTGGAGTTTCAGCTTCAGCATCAGTCCTTCCAATGAACACCCAGGACTGATCTCCTTTAGGATGGACTGTTGGGTCTCCTTGCAGTCCAAGGGACTCTCAACAGTCTTCAACACCACAGTTCAAAAGCATCAATTCTTTGGCACTCAGCTTTCTTCACAGTTCAACTCTCACATCCATACATGACCACTGGAAAAACCATAGCCTTCACCAGACTGATCTTTGTTGGCAAAGTAATGTCTCTGCTTTTTAATATGCTCTCTAGGTTGGTCATAACTTTCCTTCCAAGGAGTAAGTGTCTTTTAGTTTCATGGCTGCAGTCACCATCTGCAGTGATTTTGGAATCCAAAAAAATAAAGCCTCTCACTGTTCCCACTGTTTCCCCTACTATTTGCCATGAAGTGATGGGACCAGATGCCATGATCTTAGTTTTCTGAATGCTGAGCTTTAAGCCAACTTTTTCACTCTCCTCTTTCACTTTCATGAAGAGGCTCTTTAGTTCTTCTTCACTTTCTGCCATAAGGGTGGTGTCATCTGCATATCTGAGGTTATTGATATTTCTCCCGGCAACCTTGATTCCAGTTTGTGCTTCATCCAGCCCAGTGTTTCTCATGATGTACTCTGCATATAAGTTAAATAAGCAGGGTGACAATATACAGCCTTGACGTACTCCTTTTCCTATTTGGAACCAGTCTGTTGTTCCATGTCCAGTTCTAACTGTTACTTCCTGACCTGCATACAGACTTTAGGCTTGGACAATTTTCCATTACAGCCAATGTCATGGGAATGAATACATTATATGCATTTCTGTTCTGTATACCTTTTTAATAATGGGGTTGTAATTTAGTTACTAAGTCGTGTCCAACTCTTACGATCCCATGGTCTGTATCCTGTGAAAATCTTTTGTCCATGGGGTTTCTCAGGCAAGAATATGAGAATAGGTAAAAGAACAATTCAGCATTTTTGGTTATTTACAAACACTGTGTAATCATACAAGGGTCAATACATAATTTTTAACCAAAGAAAAAGTAAAGCTCTATCAGATACAATAAATTCCTTAATAAATTAATGCATCTTCATCCAACACCTATGCTGTGAATGGTGCTGTAATGAATATAAAGTTGTATCACATCAGAATTTGGTTCTTATGATTCATAGTTATCACAAATATATACCCATAATACACACACCTTCTTGTGACAAACATAGCCTGCAGGCTTTCCTTATATCCATTTTTTCCTTTTTAATTCCTAATGGCAATGTATCCAGACAAAATGCCTCCCCAAGATCATTTGCAGATAAGAGCCATATAACAATTCTTTCAATGGAGTATAAAGCAAGTCATGGTTTCAGTCTTCTGGGAAAGCTTTTTTTTTTTTTCATAGAATAGATTCACAAGCAGCTCTGTTTCACTTCTTTCACTTTCCACTTCTGTCTGCCTAGAAAACAGGAATACTTCAGTGTACAGGAGTCATATTAGAACCACGAGCTTCCCAGGTTGCCCTGTTGGTAAAGAATCCACCTGCCAATGCAGGAGACATAAGAAACGCAAGTTTGATCCCTGGGTCCAGAAGAATCCCTGTAGAGGGAAATGGAAACCCACTGCAGTATTCTTGCCTGGAGAATCCCATGGGCAGAGGAGCCTGGCAGGCTATATAGTCCACGGGGTTACAAAGAGTCAGACATAAATGAAGCAATTTAGCATGCACACATGCATTAGGACCATGCAAAGTGATGCTGCACATTAAAATAAGCAGAGCAAGAAGTTAGAAGGAGCTTACCTTCCTGCACTGGATATTTTAATTGCTGCATCATCCTGAAATGCTTACCAACTTTTAGTTTACTATCTCATAGAATTGCTATCAAAACAAGTATGAATGTAATAATAGAATAAATAGGTAATTTGTTTATATAATGCAACTCAATAAAAATTTATAATATTGAGTCAATATCTAACGTGCCATTTTAACAAATACCAAATTCCCTTTAAATTCTATGTATGTATATAATCATACATGTAGTCATATATAAATATATATAGTCATAAATATGCAGTCACACATAAAGTATATGTATATAGAGATATATACACAAATGTATAAACCTGCCTGGGGATTATTTTATAATTCATGGATGTAGACTTTGTGACTACTTGCCTCTATTCTGTACACAGACAACAACCATTATTATATCATAGGAGGAAATCTGTGCTAATACTACATTATCACATAAAAAAACTGACTAAATAAACCTAATGCGCACTTATGCACTAGGCAATCAATCAAAATAAATGTGTACTTTAAGAAAGGATGGTTGCACAGTACTACAAATATGAGTACATACTAATATAGGTACATACATGTACCTGTATCTTTAATGAAGAAATAAAATAGAAAGTAGTATATCAAAATGAATACATCAAAATCAGAGTGGGTTAATGAATTACAATCCATCTGTATTACAAATATTGCATTGTTATTAAATGTGTTAGCTATATGGAAATATGTAATGTTGTTAGCTTATGATTCAATTTTTAAATGTTGTACATGTGTTTATATAAATATAATCTGTGTATAAAAAATATGACTTAGCATGGAAAAAGAGGGATGCCTACATACTGATAAACTAGAACTGAAGACAATGGAACTGAAGATGAGGCAGTTGTAAAAAATTATTTTATTATACACCTTTTATTCTTCTGTGTTATTTAACTTATATAAACATGTAATATATATATATGCATGTACATAATATATGTATATATATTAGACCCACATTTAAGAGATTAAAAAAAGGCTTCCTTACTCTTCACTATCTCTTGGCGTTTGCTCAACTGATGTCCATTGAATCAATGATATCATTCAACCATCTCATCCTCTGTCACCCCCCTCTCCTCCTGCCCTCAATCTTTCCCAGCATCACAGTTTTTTCCAGTGTGTCAGCTCTTAACATCAGGTGGCCAAAGCATTGGGGTTTCAGCTTCAGCGTCAGTCCTTCCAATGAATATTCAGGACTGATTTACTTTAGGATTGACTGGTTTGATCTCTTTACAGTCCAAGGGACTCTCAAGAGTCTTCTCCAACACCACAGTTCCAAAGCATCAATTCTTCAACGCTCAGCTCTCTTTATGGTCCAACTCTCACATCCACACATGACTACTGGAAAAACCATAGCTTTGACTAGATAGACCTTTGTTGGCAAAGCACTGTCTTTGATTTTTAATATGCTTTCTAGGTTGGTCATAGTTTTTCTTCCAAGGAGCAAGCGTCTTTAATTTCTTGGCTGCAGTTACCACCTAGAGTGATTTTGGAGCTCAAGAAAATAAAGTCTCTCACTGTTTCAATTTTTTTCCCCAAATATTTGCCATGAAGTGATGGGATGGGATGTCATGATCTTAGCTTCCTGAATGATGAGTTTTAAGTCAGTTTCTTCACTCTCTTCTTTCACCTCTGTCAGGAGGCTCCTTAGTTCCTCTTCACTTTATGCCATAGAGTGGTATCATCTGCATATCTGAGGTTATTAATATTTCTCCCGGCAATCCTGATTCCAGTTTGAACTTCATCTAGCTTGGCATTTCTCATGATTGCACTCTGTGTGTAAGTTAAATAAGCAGGGTGACAGTATACAGCCTTGACATACTCCATTCTCGATTTTGAACTAGTCTGTTGTTCCATGTCCAGTTCTAACTTCTATACAGGTTTCTTTGGAGACAGGTAAGATGGTCTGGTATTTCCATCTCTTTAAGAATTTTCCACAGTTTGTTGTGATCCACACAGTCAAAAGCTTTAGCATAGACAATGAAGCAGAAGAACATGTTTTTCTGGAATTCCCTTGCTTTTTCTAAGAGCCAACAGATATTGGCAATTTGACCTCTGGTTCATCTGCCTTTTCTAAATCCAGCTTGTACATCTGGAACTTCTCAGTTTATATACTGTTGAAGCTTAGCTTTCAGGATTTTGAGTATTACTTTGCTAGCATGTGAAATGAGCACAATTGTGTGTTAGTTTGAACATTCTTTGGGATTGCCCTTCTTGGGACTGGAATGAAAACTGACATTTACTAGTCCTGTGGTCACTGCTGAGTTTTCTGAATCTGCTGGCATATTGGGTGCAACACTTTCACATCATCATCTTTTAGGATTTGAAATAGCTCAGCTGGAATTCCATTACCTCTACTAGCTTTGTTCGTAGCAATGATTCCTAAGGTCCACTTTGCTTCACACTCCAGGATGTCTGGCTCTAGGTGAGTGATCACACCATCGTGGTTATCTGGGTCATTAAGACCTTTTTTGTATAGCTCTGTGTATTCTCGCCACCTCTTCTTAATATCGTCTGCTTCTGTTAGGCGCAGACAATTTCTGTTCTTTATTACACCCATCTTGCATGAACTGTTCCCTTCATATCTCTAATTATCTTGAAGAGCTCTCTAGTCCTTCCCTTGCTGTTATTTTCCACTATTTCTCTATATTGTACACATAAGGAAGTTTTCTTATGTCTCCTTGCTGTTCTTTCTTTGAATTCTGCATTCAGATGGATGTATCTTTCCTTTTCTCCTTTGCTTTTCACTTCTCTTCTTTTCTCAGCTATTTGTAAGGCCTCCTCTGACAACCATTTTACTTTTTTGCATTTCTTTTTCTTTGGGATGGTTTTGATCACTGCCTCCTGTACAGTGTTATGAACCTCCATCCATAGTTCATGCACACTGTCTATCAGATCTAATCCCTTGAATCTATTTGCCACTTACAGTGTATAATCATGCATAATCAAAAGGGATTTGATTTAGGGCTTATGTGAATGGCCTAGTAGTTTTCCCTACTTTCTTAAATTTAAGTCCAAATTTTACAATAAGAAGATAATGATCTGAGCCACAGTCAGCTTCTAATCCTGTTTTTGCTAACTGCATAGTGCTTCTCCATCTTCAACTTCAGAATATAACCAATCTGATTTTGGTATTGACTTTCTAGTGATGTCCATGTGTAAAGTCTTCTTTTGTGTTGTTAGAAGTGTGTATTTGCTATGACCTGTTTGTTCTCTTGGAAAACTCTGTTAGGCTTTGCCCTGCTTCATTTTGTACTCCAAGGCCAAGCTTACCTGTTACTCAAGGGATTTATTGACTTTCTACTTGTAGGTCATCATAGAACCATTCAACTTCAGCTTCTTCAGCATTTGGTAGTTGGGACATAGACTTGGATAACTGTGATGTTGGGTGGTTTTCCTTAGAAGCGAACCAAGATCATTCTGTCATTACTTTAGCTTGCACCCAAGTACTGCATTTCAGACTCCTGCTGACTATGAGGGCTACTCCATTTCTTCTAAGCGATTCTTTCCCAAGGTAGTAGACATAATGTTCCTCTGAATTAAATTTGCCATCATAACCTTGTCCAAAACATGAAGTCTGCCTTGATGCATATAATATACAAGGGAAGATATTCTCTCACTTAAAGAACTCATCAAGAATGCAGGAAGAGATCTTCCATTCTTGGTGAGAAATGTGGGTTAATTTTCAGGACATATAAACAATTTCATATAATTGCTTATATGTCCTACTCATGGGCACATTTCAATTCCCTTACTGCTAGGAAGCATCAACTATTATCTTCCTTCTAGTACCTTGTTTACAACAATAAACTCAAGATGGAAAGTTGAGTGTCAGAATCTTTTGGGGAATGTTTTGACATTGAGCTCTTCAAGCAGGATGGAATCTTCCCTTTTTTCCTCACTTAACCCTATTATGGCCCCTCCCTTCACCTCAAGATGATAAGTCTTTCCCTTTCAGTAGCTCTGAGAAGGAGTTTGTTAAAACTTAATTGTCAATCACGAACATATACTATTTTATAAATTAAAGGTTAAAAGTCACAGCCCTCAGTTGATATCAAATCAATAGTCATCCACCTGTTTTGAGATACTATGCAAATAACTTAACTATTTCATAATTAAAGAACTCTAGCACAGTGGCAGGTGCTGATTATCGAGACACAGCCAGACTTCCGGTTCTTAGACTTTTATCTTCATGAATTTGGGGAAAATACTCATCTACACAGAAGCTCAGATTCTGTATCCAAAAATTAAATAATAATGGTACTTGGTTTGTTGTTCATTCACTTAGTCATGTCAGATTCTGTGCAATCCCATGGACTGCAGCAAGTCAGGCTTCTCTGTCCATCACCATCTTCCAGAGCTTGCTCAAACTCATGTCCATTGAATCGGTGATACCATCCAACCATCTCATCCTCTGTTGTCCCCTTCTCCTCCTGCCTTCTATCTTTCCCAGCATCAGGGCCTTTTCCAATGAGTCAGCTCTTCACATCAGGTGGCCAAAGTATTGCAGCTTCATCTTCAGCACCAGTCCTTCCAATGAATATTCAGGGATGATTTCCTTTAGGATTGACTGGTTTGCTCTCCTTGCAGCTCAAGGGGCTCTTGTAGAGTTTTCTCCAACACCAGAGTTTGAAAGCATCAATTCTGAGTTTACAGGATCAAATTACATTAGGTACACCCTGTGAGGGCTTATCAGGTGGCTCAGAGGTAAAGAATCTACCTGGAATGCAGGAGACATATATTCCATCTCTGGGTCAGGAAGATCAGCTAGAGAAGAAAATGGCAACTCACTCCAGTATTCCTTCTTGGGAAATTTCATGGACATAGGAGCCTGGAGGGCTAGCTCATGGGGTCACAAAAGAATCAGACATGACTTAGCAACCAAACAAGAACAACATCGCTAAAACACAGAATGAGATTAGTAAAGGATATCACATATTGTTCTGTCACCTAAATATAGATAAATGTTAAAATGATTTTCTAGAAGTTTACTGTATTATAATGCCTAGTATTTAATAGTTTGTTAGTGTTTCACATGCATTACCAAATTTTATCTTCATAAAAATCCTAAAAGGAAGTGGAATATCCACATCATTATATATAATAAAACTGAAGCTCAGAGAAGCTAGTAATTCATGGAGTTGGGATTCACACACTGGCAGCATAGTTCCTGGCATCAATACCTAAACTGTAAACTACAACAATATATCACTTTTCATGTATCTCACCACTCACCTTTTAAAGAGTATGTATCACACTTATAGCTTTCTTTTGGCTAAGAAGTTTCATTGAAATTATATTGTCTATCAAACTTCTGCTTATTCCAGGGCAGTCTGCCCTGAGATTTCAGATTCAATTCTGTACATTTTTCCAGTTTTCTAATTTAGTCTCATTTTCACATTTATCTTAACTGAGACACTCTCTTTACCACCAGATAGATTTTTCTGGCATCTTCCTTATTTACAGATATTTTTCTCACCAAAAAAACCACCTTACTCAACTTCTTCAACCTTTTAGGATTATAATTTCCATCCCTCAGCTTCATTCCCTCCACATAATTATGGAGATGCAGATAAATCTCTCCTTCTATATAAAAGTGCAGTATCACTAAGAATAGTATTTTAAGGATAGAGACAGAACTTATTTACTATGATGAATACAGAATGCCCTAGGATTTATCTGAATGTTTGTCTTTTGCAATTTATTCTCAGAATATATGATAATATATATATGAACATTTGAGGTCTATTTGAGGTGAACATATTCTTGTTAAAATTCAGTATAACTAGAATTTTGAATTTCATGGATAAAAGTCTACAAGTTTCTAAGGGAAAATGGTATAATGTAAGATTATTATTTTTAGGCAATTCTTCTATCAGGTATAAAAAGCCAGTTCAGTTTTCTAAAATGTGAAAGAACTCAAGCAGGTGATAAAGGTACTTGAAAAAACATAGTCAAGGAGACAGAAAACCATATATGTGAGGGAATATCAGAGTGGAATAAAATAAAGATATAATATAAAGCTAAAATGATCTCAGAATGTCAAAATTATGTAACAGCATAAGTACAAGATACAAATCAAGGTATGTGAAAACCAGGTCCAGAAGTTCTATATTCACATAAAAGGTGAGAAGCAAGAAAATGACAATAATATAGAAAAAAAGTCCCATACTGAAGGTACACACACACACACACACACACACACACACAATTCAACATGAAGCAGTGATACTTGAGATCATCAGTAATTAAAGGAGAATTGTAAATTATTCGAGACAAAAAAGTCTTCAAAGAATGAGAAACAGATGTGCATCAGAAAAAAATTTCACTAGCAAATTTAATGCAAGAAAAAATGCAGAAATATATTCAAAGTGCTGAGAGAAGATGCTTTTCAAAACTGAATTATTTGCCACGCCAATATAATAGGCAAGGACTAAGTAAAATACATACATGTGTAATTAGGTCAGAGCACAGAAATGGGCAAAACATCAAAACAGACATCATTCCAAATAAGAAAAACAGATGACAAATAGGCCCATAAAAGAAAAAAAAACTCAAAAATATTAGTCATTACAAAAATGCAAAATAAAACAATAATGATACATCTCCACATAGTCTAGAATGGTTAAAATTAAGATAACTGACAATACCATATACTTAACAAGAATGTGAAATAACTGGAACTCTCATGCATTACTGATGGGAATGAAAAATGATACAGGTATTTTTTAGTGGTTTTTATAAAGTCAATGATACATTAATTTCATAAGAAATAAGAAATGAAAAACAATGCACAAAACATACAAAAAGTTTTACAAGCATACAAAATTTGCAGCAGTTTTATTTTTAACAACCAAATCTTCAAATAAGTGAGACATCTTTCAAATGATGACTATATGAACCCTGGTATATCTATATACAATAATAGTGTACTATGTGCATGTGCTAATAAGTTGTTTCAGTCATGTCTGACTCTGTGTGACCCTATGGACTGTAGCCTGCCAGGCTCCTCTCTCTATGAAGTTCTCCAGGCAAGAATGCTGGAGTGGGTTGCCATGACCTCCTCCAGGGGATCTTCCCAACCCAGGGATCAAACCATGTCTCTTATGTCTTCTGCATTGGTAGGCAGGTTCATTACCACAAGCACCATCTGGGATAGTACTTTGTAATAAAAGGGATCAAACACTCATGCTCATGAATGAGTTTGAAATTCATTTCTCAATTAAAGAGCCAGACTCAAAATGCTACATACTGCACAATTCTATGTATATGGCACTATAGAAATGGCAAAATTCTAAGGGCAGAAAAACTATTGATTAGCAGAGAAAGAAAAGGAGGATGGTTACCTACAAAAGAGCAGTATGAAGAAAATTCAGACTGATTAAAGGTCAAACAAAGAAAAATATATTAAGAAATTTGTATAAACACAAATACCCCCTTTCTCTAAAAAACATTCACGGTCACAGCACAAGAAGTAAATATAAAATATATATGAAAAAATTATGGACTAGGTAGGCATCTATAGAATATCATTTGAAGTAACAAACTCCCAGATGTTAGAAGAATATGAAAATAACACTTAATTCGTGCTCAAGTTAAAAGTCCATTATTATTCTTCCAAGAGCCGATTAAGGATCTCCTGCTTCTTTTACCTGTAGTAGTGTTGCTGTAAGTCATGAGGCTCCCAAATCCACCCAATGAGTAGTCTTCATTTAAGCCAACTATAAGAGGAACTAATATGGCAAATCAGATATCATAGGTTTTGATGAGAGGTCTGGATTTGTTGCATATAACTGTCAGCTAGAATTTAGTCACAACTCTAAATTATAAGACAGACTTAAAATATAAGAAGAAAATAATGAAGTTTGGATGAACAGCCAGCACTATTCTGCCATAATTAGTAAATGCAACTACAATGCAATAAAACTTAACTGTGACTTGAGACACTATAAATTTAAAAGGTACGAAAGAGGATTTAGAATTTTTATAAAGAATTTATATAAAGTCATATATATAGATATAGATAGCTAAAACAAGAAGGCCACAGTGGAAGAGCAGGAGGGAAGAACTTCTTTACAAAGGACAAGAAAAGATTTTTCAGTTAAAAAGATGAGAAGAAAAGAAACCGACTAAGTATTTTTGCAATGTTTTGCTATTCAAATTTATTTGAACATATATATATATAACTTTATAAAAATTTTTATTCAAATTCTAAATTTTATATAGTGTATATAATTTAGCCTGTTTGACCTTGCATTCCCACTGTTCATTGTCTTATCTGGCATTTTAGTTAAATCAGCTTGCCTAATGAAAGTTTTGACTAGTGGTCCAAGAGTATCCAATTTTTTCCTCTGGTATTCGTATGTAGACTGAAGCTGGTCAATTTCAAAGAGATACACAGTTTGGAAACACTTGATATCATGAGTTCCAGGTATGGGTGTATTGACAACTGACAATAAATTAAAATACACTGGGAACAAGTGCCTCCTTGAATACCAAGACACCATATTTTATTTGTATGACTCACTGTTCATGCAGAATGGTCCACAGCTAGATAACTAACATTACCCAGTACTGAACAGAGTGTCATCAAACATCTCCTAAGTCAACTTAAACTTTGCTCAGACTCCTTTGATTCCTTTACCATTATTTAAGTGGAGAAAAATGTACAATCTTGGCTGATTAATGAGAGACATCATAATGATTTTTACTTGAAAGGGATATTAGAGTTTTTTTTTTCTTTAATCTTAAAAAATTCAGATCCATAACCAACACATAATTCTCAATTTTAAGCCCAATGTTTTTCTCTATTGTGCCGTACAATCAAGGTACCTCAAGTAGAATATCCACATCTGGCTAATTCCATATTATTATTATTACTACAATAATAAGCATATCTAAGAAAAGCTGAAACAAAATTTGGACATGGTGAAGAAAATAAGACATCTTATTCCTGAAAAAGATAGTTTCTGCACTATGAAGAAAGAAAGATTTAATCATGTTGTGGAGATGACTCATTGCAAGAGTTAATGGGGCTAACCAATCACAAGTAGTTATTCATGTTTTACTTTGAGAAAACAAAATTAGAATGTACAAATCTAAAAGGCAAAATAAAAACAGCTCTTACAAATTCACCTTCAAGATATATTTTATGTAATAAATTACATTTTCCCTGTTTTTAAAAGTGGTTTCCAAGTGGATTTTTAAAATGAGTTTTCATATTAAAACACAATGTTCTTATTTTATGGGTTTTCATTATATGAATCTGAGAAAAAATGTTTTTCTGTAAAGCCAATCAGTAAATTTTATAAAAGTAAAACAAAACAAAACAAGCAAACAAAAAACTCCCAGTGCTTCCAACTGAAGATTTTATACAAAAGTAAGAAGTCAATATACAGTTTCAGTGCATGTAGTTTAAACATGTTCTTTGTTTTCTTCATAGGAAGGGAACTTTCTTATCTTCTCTGAAATGGTTTCAGAGTAGAGTCTAAAAGTATAGACTAAAATAATCAATGAACTGTACAGGTCCTGGAAAAATCACAGGCTATAAAACAGCCAAGTAAGGATGCAACCTGTCAGAAAATTAAGATTAAAACTTGGTTGTTTGCCCTGATGGCCAATTAAAAAGTTGTTCTCAAAGTCCTATGTGGAAATCAACCATCACTATCTGTGTTACTCATTTGAATATCATTTATCCTTTAAAGCTTTTTGGGTTACCAACAATTTGTAATTCAAAATTCAATTACTTGTGTCCATATTTTTAAATATGAGATAGATTCTCCTTATACACATGCTCTAAAGAAGATTCTAAAAAGAAGGGAATGGCAGCCCACTCCAATATTCTTGCCTGGAGAATTTCACGGACAGAGGAGCCTGGCAGGTTTCAGTTCATGGGGTACAAAGAGTCGGACAAGACCACATGACTAACACTTAAAGATTAGAATACCGATTAGTTCAAATCCCTTAACTCACCAACATGTCTTTTTTTCTCCCTTAGTCCCTTAAAATAAAGCACTGTTCTTGACCCCAAAATGGCAGAATTTTAAATTTAAAAATAACTTCAGAGCTCAGCAACAAAAGCCTTAATATTTTACAAATGCCTGAGAAAACTGGTGCTTGCTCAACTTTGCATATAAAAATTTTGAATCTAATATTACAACCTGAATTTTGAAACCTCAATTCACAGTTATTTCCACTACACCATGCTGTCTTTACCAATTGAAATAAGTGATTTAAAAAGTGTTGGTTTTACTGCTATTTTCACCAAGATTTTACATTCTTTGGAAATTATTTTGCATAAATCCTACTTCAATCATTCAAATATAAACTTAAAAATCTACATTGTTCATCTGCTTTAGCTTTAAAGCAGCCAGCAGGGAATGCAAACGGAGACATTTAAAGCCTGGACAAGTTCCTGAATGAAGTTCAGTGCTGTTTCCTTCTGAAGCAACAATAAACATTTATATTTGGGAAATAGTTGAAGCCTTGAGGGTGGAAAATTAAGCCATAATGATCTCTTGTTAGGAATGGAGAGTCTAATGATACAGAATAGTAATCATGATGACAATAATCATGATAAATCTTGATCTGATGATGAGTTAGAAATAGAAAGCAATGGGCTTTGGACGAAACAAATGAAACAGTTTACGGCATTCTAAGGAACACAGGTGCTCTAAACTTAAGTCTATTTTCTAGGCCTATATAGAAACATCAAGTGAAAAGTGACAGATGCTGCCTCATTCCTGCTGCTTTTGAAAACTCACTTTTCTCTATTTCAGAATGAAGTGCTTGAGTTCTTGCACAGTGTAAACAGAATTCTTCTGTTAAACTTTAACCTAAAACTCTAGAGAAATTACCAGGACTGTGTGACTGCCACATTGAGTCAAGGTTGTTTTCTTCTTTCTTTGTTTATTTCTCTACTTACCATAAACCTTGTTAATACTCTTTGGAGTCTTTTTTTGCTTGTTTTTATGCTACTTCAAATTTGCTTTCCTATCTCCACTAAAATGTGTCTTTATATTATTTTCATTCCTACTTTTATCTCTGATCTTTTGCTGATGATGATCCCAAAATGTGAAGGATTTTCTGGGCAAAATCATCAACACATCATTTTATGCTGCTTCAACCACGTGCTGTGTTAGGCTACTTTTTTTTTTTTTTGTACACTCGTGTTGGTTTAGATATATCCGATATTGGACTGAATGCTGATCGGTATTTTAAAACTGTGCTTATCTACCATCTTATGCATTTCTGAGAAGTATGCAGAAGATAAATTTAAGAACAACTCCTTGAAACTTTAAGAGCTCTAGAAATGTTCCACAACTATAAGTCAAACTTCACTGAAAGTGTTAACAAGTGTTACTTTGACACATACAGTGTTCTTCATCTAGAAATCATCATCATTCTGTCTAGCCTGCTCACATGTACCACTGGAAAAAATCAAAGAAAATGTCTTCCTCTTTCTATTTGATCAAGTTTTTCCAGAATGTAGAACAGCATTATAAGAACTTTTCAGCATATTAGGAAAAGGAACTTGAGAATTTAAGACACATTAACAGACCATGTAAATCAGGAAATGCTTAAGTGTTCACTATTGCATTATTATAGAAATATTAACTGAAGGTGGGACCAAATGCTATTCAAAAAGTTAAATAGCAACAACAATAAGAAGAGAAAGGACCATGGGAAAATCTTTAGAATCCCATATAATTAAAAATAATTTAAAAGTACAGTGGAAAGATAAGGTAAGGTAAATACATCTGCTGGATATTTGATAAAAGTAAAACTCTGATCAAGACTTTCATTCTTCAGTTGATTCAAAAGACAAAATTATAGAGCTGAAATATTGAGAAAATGACAGGACAGAAGCTTAGAAATATTATCCTATATTTTAATAACAAAATTATTTTAAATGAAAGATAACCTCTAGCAAAAACAAAAAGCAAACTATGATTCCCTAAAGTTTCTTTTATTTTGAAACAATTCTATAGAGATAATTTACCTTACACTCTCCTATACCAATCTTCAGAAAATCTATTTAAAGATAGATGTAGCTTCTTCTTAGTTTGCTTAACCTCACTGAAAACAGAATAGCAGATCTATAACTTCACTCAATTTACTTCATGACTTCTCAGATAAACACTGTCAGCAACCAAATACCGGTGATAGTCCACAACAAGAGCTTTGACACCCTCTACTCGGGTCTCTGAAATAACAATATCAAATCAAACAGAACATTCAGTAAACATGCTAATGTAAATGGCATTGTCTTCAATTTCAAATTTGACCTATTTATTGTTGGTATATAGGATGTCAATTGACTTGTATATTAGCCTTGTATCCTATAACTTAACTTTAATCATTTATTAGTTTAAGCTTTTCTATTGATTCTTTTGGATTTTCTACATAGACTATCATATCATCTGCGAGCAAAGTGTTTTATTTCTTTTTTCCAAATTTGTATACCTTTCTACCCTTCCTTTTTGTGCTGGACTGCATTAGGAGTCCCCTCTATTATGACATTGAAAAGAAGTGGTAAAAAGGGACATCCCACCTTGCTCCTGAACTTTGTGAGGAAGCACTGTTTCTCACAATTACGTTGTTAGCTAAAGGGTTTCTGTAGATAGTCTTTGTCAAGTTGAGAAAGTTCCCCTCCACTCCAAGTTTACTGAAAGTTTTTGTTATGATAGGGTGTTGACATTTTGTCAAATGCTTTCTTATGCATTTATTGATTTAATCACATGATTTTTTTCTTTTAATTTTTTCATGTGATGGATTATATTAATTTATTTCTGGTGCTGAGTTAGCCTTATATATGTGGAGTAAATCCTACTTGTTCATAGTATGTAGTTTTTTCAATATTTATTTTTTATTGAGGTAACATGACTTTATAACATTATATGTTTTACATCTACAACATCATATTTCTACTTCTGTATACTGTACGGGAGGCTCACCACCAAAAATTTAGTTTTTGTTCATCACTACACAATTGATTTCCTTTAACCATTTCACCATCCCCTCACCCCTTCCCTTATAGTACCAATACTCTCTTTTTTGTATCTATGTGTTTCTTTTCATTTGATTTGTTCATTAATATTTTGTTTGCTTATATTGCACATTTGAATGAAATCATGGGGCATTTTTCTTTGTTTGACTTACTTTTCATATATGTTTATAAAAGATATTATACTGTGGTTTTCTTTTCTTGTAATGTCTTTTTCTGGTTTTGGTCTTAGAGTAATGCTGGCCTCACAGAATAAGTTTGGAAGTATTTCCTCTACTTCTATCCTTGAAACAGATTGCAGAGAATTTCCATAAATTCTTCTTTAAATGCTTTGTAGAACTAACCAGAGAACAAACACTTCTTTAATATCCAAATCATGTAGCCAATAAAATCCAACATAATGTTTCTGAAAATTTGACCAGAGAATTTAAAGTGACAATTTTGTCTGTGATAACATTAAACAGCTGAATTATGACTCTGGTTACCCATACTTTTTCATCAGTTTAGTAGCAGAAGTTTATGCAAAAAAATTATATTTTTCAGCTTGTATCCATACTCAACTAGCTAAAAATCTAATACCGCAATTACTAGATGTAATTTTCAAAAGCTAGACAGAAGCAATTTTTAGACAAGCTTTTAACCTCAATATTTTCATATTAAAGTCAACATTCAATGAGGTGAATAACTTAGCAATAGTTAATTTTCACCCTTGTTAAATCTGGCTAATGTTGCTGACTTCTGCTTCTGGTTCATGGATCTTCTTCGTATAGATGAAATTACACTGGGTGTTCCCAGGTGGCTCAGTGGTAAAGAGTCTACCTGACAATGCAGGAGACTCAAAATCAATCCCTGGGTCAGGAAGATCCCCCTGGAGAAGGAAATGGCAACCCACTCCAGTAGTCTTGCCTGGGAAATTCCATGGACAGAGGAGCTTGGCAGGCTCTAGTCTATGGGGGTCACAAAAGAGACGGACAGGACTTAGCAACTGAGCAGCAGCAACCAAATTTAAGGTCAACAAGAACTTGAAAGTGAAAAAGGTAATTGTAATAATGCACAAGAGTGAGGATGCTTGGGAATTAAAGTAATTTTATGGCAATACATTGCTAAGTAATGAAGTAAAAGTTATTTTGATATAATGGTAAGATGTTTTTAACTATTAATTTCTCATAATGATTTAATAAAAAGCATTCTGATAATATGGCAATGTATAAAAATAGGAATTTTATTTCATAGGTGGAAACACACGTACAAACTTAAGTTGTCTAGGAAGTTGAGCAAATAATTATTTTTTAGTCCATTATTTGCTCTTTAGAATCACAAAGTATCTTTATAATGAAACAATATAAAATATATTCATAAATCTTAGAAATATATCACCAGATTTAATTTTGCCATACATGTAAAAAATAAATCTGCATGATGCTAACTGCTAAACCTGCATCTCATAGCTAAAATAAATTGGCACTATTTATTAGATAAAGAAGCTACAAGGACCTATTGTACAGCATAGGGAATATGACAATAGTTTATATAACTTTAACCAGAGTACAATCTAAAAAATCCTGAATCACTATATTATACTTCTGCTACTAATATTATAAATAAACTACATCTTAAACAAAAGTAAATAGGACTTCCCCGATGGCCCATTGGTTAAGAATTCACCTGCCAATGTAGCAGACACAGGTTTGATCTCTGGTCTGGGAAGATTCCATGTGTCACAGAGCAACTAACCCCATCCACCACAGCTACTGAGTGGGCATGCAGCAACTACCGAAGCCCGTGTGCCCTAAAGCCTGTGCTCCACAACATGAGAAGCCACTACAATGGGAAGCTTGCACACCACAACTAGAGAGTATCCCCAACTTGCAAAAACTAGAGAAAGCACAGGCATAGCAATGAAGACCCAGCACAGCAAAAAAAAAAGTAAAATAAATAAATAATAAAATAATTTAAATAAATAAGCAAAATTGAAAACATACAGCAAGAACTATAAAATGTTAGAGGTGCTTTGGTATGATAATTCATTTTCTAAGAATTTTTTCTTATAGGAATAATAGGACCAATGGATAAGCATATAACAGTGTTCCTTACAGCTATCAGAACAGTAAAGCTCAAAAAAAAATCACATCTTCAGCAACAACATTTTAGTAATTAATAAAATGATAATGTATAATAGTATATGGAAATAAAAATTATTTAGACTATATTCCATAAGTATAGAATCATTCCATTAAATAGCATTATAGATGTTCTAGAAAATACAAATCAAATTACTGAAAATAGTGAACTTTTGAAAGGGTGAGATGTGGATTCCATAACATTCTATGACTTTTGTCTCATCTATATTGCCTATGGAATTTAAAAGATAAATATAAGAGGTTGGTAGGAGGGATATGGAAGTTTTTCAGGATCAGGTACTCTCTTGGACCTTTTGTAGAACAGGTTAAATGTGTATCATCTTTCAGGATTTGAAATAGCTCAACTGGAATTCCATCACATCTACTAGCTTTGTTCGTAGTGATGCTTTCTAAGACCCACTTGACTTCACTTTCCAGGATGTCTGGCTCTAGGTCAGTGATCACACCATTGTGATTATCTGGGTCATGAAGATCTTTTTTGTACAGTTCTTCTGTGTATTCTTGCCACCTCTTCTTAATATCTTCTGCTTCTGTTAGGTCCATACCATCTTGGTCCTTTATCGAATCCATCTTTGCCTGAAATGTTCCCTTGATATCTCCAATCTTCTTGAAGAGATCTCTAGTCTTTCCCATTCCGTTGTTTTCCTCTATTTCTTTGCATTGATCACTGAGTAAGGCTTTCTTATCCCTCCTGGCTATTCTTTGGAACACTGCATTCAAAGGGGAATATCGTTCCTTTTCTCCTTTGCTTTTCACTTCTCTTCTTTTCACAGCTATTTGTAAGGCCTCCTCAGACAACCATTTTGCCTTTTCACATTTCTTTTCCTTGGGGATGGTCTTGATCCCTGTCTCCTGTACAATGTCACGAATCTCCATCCATAGTTCATCAGGCTCTCTGTCTATCAGATCTAGTGTGGTCACAGGACTGGAAAAGGTCAATTTTCATTTCATTCCAATCCCTAAGAAAGGCAATCCCAAAGAATGCTCAAACTACCGCACAATTGCAGTCATCTCACACGCTAGTAAAATAATGCTCAAAATTCTCCAAGCCAGGCTTCAGCAGTATGTGAACTGAGAACTTCCAGATGTTCAAGCTGGTTTTATAAAAGGCAGAGGAACCAGAGATCAAATTGCCAATATCCACTGGATCATCGAAAAAGCGAGAGAGTTCCAGAAAAACATCTATTTCTGATTTATTGACTATGCCAAAGTCTTTGACTGTGTGGATCACATAAAGTGGGAAAATTCTGAAAGAGATGGGAATACCAGACCACCTGACCTGCCTCTTGAGAAACCTGTATGCAGGTCAGGAAGAAACCGTTAGAACTGGACATGGAACAACAGACTGGTTCCAAATAGGAAAAGGAGTAAGTCAAGGCTGTATACTGTCACCCTGCTTACTTAACTTCTATGCAGAGTAGTACATCATGAGAAATGCTGGGCTGGATGAAGCACAAACTGGAATCAAGATTGCCGGGAGAGACATCAATAACCTCAGATATGCAGATGACTCCACCCTTATGGCAGAAAGTGAAGAGGAACTAAAAAGCCTCTTGATGAAAGTGAAAGAGGAGAGTGAAAATGTTGGCTTAAAGCTCAGCATTCAGAAAACTAAGATCATGGCATCTGGTCCCATCACCTCATGGGAAATAGATGGGGAGACAGTGGAAACAGTGTCAGACTTTATTTTTTTGGGCTCCAAAATCACTGCAGATAGTGACTGCAGCCATGTAATTAAAAGACGCTTACTCCTTGGAAGGAAAGTTATGACCAACCTAGATAGCATATTAAAAAGCAGAGACATTACTTTGCCAACAAAGGTACATCTGGTCAAGAATATGGTTTTTCCAGTGGTCATGTATGAATGTGAGAGTTGGACTGTGAAGAAAGCTGAGCGCATAAGAATTTATGCTTTTGAACTGTGGTGTTGGAGAAGACTCTTGAGAGACCTTTGGATTGCAAGGAGATCCAACCAGTCCATCCTAAAGGAGATCAGTCCTGGGTGTTCATTGGAAGGACTGATGCTGAAGCTGAAACTCCAGTACTTTGGCCACCTCATGTGAAGAGTTGACTCATTGGAAAAGACCCTGATGCTGATGCTGGGAGGGATTGGGGGCAGGAGGAGAAGGGGGCGACAGAGGATGAGATGGCTGGATGGCATCAGCGACTCGATGGGCATGAGTTTGAGTAAACTCTGGGAGTTTGTGATGGACAGGGAGGCCTGGCGTGCTGCGATTCATGGGGTCGCAAAGAGTCAGACACGACTGAGCGACTGAACTGAGCTGAACTAAATGTGTATATGTATAAACATGAGTGTGTAAATGTGTGCATGTGTGTACTTTTTCTTCCTGTTCAATAACCTTTTAAGTATCCACAATGATTTCTAATGCACTTATCTTGTACTGAATTTAAAAAAAAATCCTACCTTCAACCACAATTTTAACTAATAACTGAGCTATATGTGTAGTCTAATAGGAATCAGTCCCTTAGTAGCAGAGAGTTCAAACAACATGCACTTTTACTTCTGGACTTAAGTTACTAATATTGTACTTCACTAACATCATACGGAATTTTATATTCTAAGACCTATGACTTCATATACTGATTCCAAAACTGAAATGCTTTTCTCTCATTGAAATGGAAAATGAACAAATTCTCTAGCTTCAGGCCCCCTCCTCTGGATTTATCTTCTAAATATGCAGGAATGTAGCAAGATAATAAAGCCTAATCCAAAATCAGTGATGCTTCTTAGATAAGCCAAGCACAAACACACAACTCCAATAAGGCTTTTAAGTATATTAAGCTAAAGTTTTAAAATATATTTACCACTAAGATAAGTGAGATATCAATAAATGAATTGATAATAACATAAGACATTTCTTTCACTTGGAATTCCAAAAAAGATTATTTAAATTGTTCCCCTGATCTTTAGGTGCAGACATATGACTTTGGAATGTTGGCTTTGCATTTATAGAAGCATAGGGTTTGACTTTTCTAATGATTACCTCTGTACTACAGTTCATAAGGTTTGGTGGTGGTTCAGTTGCTGAGTCCTGTCTGACTCCCTGTGACCCCATGGACTGCAACCCTCCAGGCTTCCCTGTCCATGGGATTTCCCAGGCAAGAATACTGGAGTGGGTTGCCATTTCCTTCTCCATCATAAGGCTTAACAATCTAATTTATTAATTTAATAAAATTTTCCAGAAAATAATACCCACAATTAGGTATCCAACTTTTCCTTATAATTATTTTTTTGTAATTTTTATTGAGGTATAGCTGATTTACAATGTGTTAGTTTCAGATATATAATAAAGTGAATCAGTTATATATAGACATACAATGGCAGTGGTTAATCACTCAGTCATATCCAACTCTTTTGTGACCCCACGGACTGTAACCTGCTAGGATTCCCCAGGTAAGAATACTAGATAGAGTGGGTTGCCATTTCCTACTCCAGGGGATTTTCCAGACTCTGGGGTCGAATTTGCATCTCCTGTATTACAGGCGGTCTTCTGTATTGCACACAGATTATTTACCAATGTATCTGCTCTTTTAAAATACCCTTTCCCCATATAGGCCATTACAGAGGACTGAGTAGAGTTTTCTATGCTATTACACTAGGTTCTTATCGTTTATCTATTTTATATACAGTAGTGTGTATGCATTAATCCCAATCTTCCAGTTTGTAAACATAATAGTATTTTGCTGATGTTTTCCTCTCTTCAAAAGAAGTTACCTATTAATTTATGTTTATTTTCCAGAAGTAACTGAGGCAGATTTAAAAGGTGCATATATTATATTATGAAATGGCATCAATGGTGAGGAAAGCAAGTTCTTTCTTGAAAAAATTTGTTTCTAGAAAACTCAAATCTCAGGCTTTCATTATCACACTGAATAATCACATTACTTTCTCTTTATGACAGAATGCTACTTATCCTTCAAAGTCATAATTAAACATCATCTCCAGACTCAAGATTACCTCAATAACCAACATCAGAAATAAATACATGGCTCTCTATGTTTTAATACTTTACAGTATAGTACTAATTACACTTGCTATTTTTCCTTTCATTCAGGCATTGGCTATGAGCCATAGATGGTAAGGAACTGTGAATTCTATCATCTCATATACTCAATGTCTAATAAATTCCAAACATAGAGTAAGCATTCAATCATGCTGAAAGGATGTCTGAGAGAATAAATTAATCATTTTTTTAGATCAATGACCCAAGCCAAAGACAGCATACATGTAATTGTGCAAGGTGAATTTACTAAGTGTTACAGTGAGGGAGAATATGAACACCATGGGGAAAAACAGGATGTTTCTGTAAAAGAGTGTTGTAGGATTAGGTTTGGCTGGGTGATTTGGAGGAGATGCTACAGAAGTGGAGGGTTGCTCTAGATTGGATGCTGTCAGAAAGTGAGGGAAATGCTATAATTCAATAATCTCATCCATAGGAAGGAGAGATTAGTAAAGTAAATGATAAGGAAATAGCAGTCACTCATTGTTTCTAAGTGATAGGGCATTTGGTAATTTTGTGGGTAGAAGAGAAAACTTATCTTTATTTCAGGTTGGAAAAAAATTATCAGGTTGCTTTACATTGTCTCATTTTATCATGGTCTTGACCAGGGATTGAAGCCAGGCTCTCAGTAGTGAAAGTGCAGAATTCTAACAACTGGGCCTCAAGGGAATTTCCTCATGTAGCTTTTCTGAGGTTAGTATTCCATGAGACGATTTAGTCTAATAGTAGAATAACGTGCCCTAGCTTCAGTGTCATGCTAGCTTCTGAGTGTCAAAAGCTATTCTTTTGTTCACTTACTTAATTTCAATCATCTTAAAATATTGATAATTTCAAAATAAATTATAAACTACTAAAAAATTGGGTTTTTAAAGAATCTGTTAAATATTTTACAAACCACATTGTTAAACAGTGGTTATATACGGCAAGTAACTTTCTAGATAAGTTTTAAGTAAATATTGCCCTTGCCTGCTTTAAATTAAAAAAAAAATGAGATATCATAATGAAACTGTTCAAAATAAAATTATATGTTTGATTTACATTTCTTTTTGGATATATTTATACATAGAATAAAAACCTGAAAGGAAAACAGTGATTAAGGGTAACATGTCTAGGATATTACCAAAGACAAAGTAAGTTGTAACAAATCTTATTCAGGTCACCAGATAGTCTTAAATGATATTCCGCACTGATTTACAATCAATGTATAAACAGTTCATATGATATAATAGACAAACTAAAAGGATATTGCTTTCAAGACTGAGATAATCATGATGGTGTGATCACTCACCTAGAGTCAGACATCCTGGAATGCGAAGCCAAGTGGGCCTTAGGAAGCATCACTACGAACAAAGCTGGTGGAGGTGACTGAATTCCTGCTGAGCTGTTTCAAATCCTAAAAGATGATGCTGCGAAAGTGCTGCACTCAATATGCCAGCAAATATGGAAAACCCAGCAGTGGGGCCATAGGACTGGAAAAGGTCAGTTTTCATTCAAATCCCAAAGAAAGGCAATTCCAAAGAATGCTCAACCTATCACGCAATTGCACTTATCTCACACGCTAGTAAAGTAATGCCCAAAATTCTCCAAGCCAGGCTTCAACAATATGTGAACCGTGAACTTCCAGATGTTCAAACCGGTTTTAGAAAAGGCAGAGGAATCAGAGATCAAATTGCCAATATCCACTGGATTATTGAAAAAGCATGAGAGTTCCAGAAAAACATCTACTTCTGCTGTATTGACTATGCCAAAGTCTTTGACTATGCTGATCACAATAAACTGTGGAAAATTCTGAAAGAGTTGGGAATACCAGACCACCTGATCTGCTTCTTGAGAAACCTGTATGCAGGTCAGGAAGCAACAGTTAGAACTGGACATGGAACAATAGACTGGTTCCAAATAGAAAAAGGAGTATATCAAGGCTGTATATTGTCATCTGGTTATTTAACTTATATGCAGAGTACATTATGAGAAATGCTGGACTGGATGAATCACAAGCTGGAACCAAGACTTCCAGGAGAAATATCAATAACCTCAGATATGAAGATGACACAACCCTTATGGCCAAAAGCAAAGAGGAACTAAAGAGCCTCTTGATGAAAGTGAAAGAGTGAAAAAGTTGGCTTAAAACTCAACATTCAGAAAACTAAGATCACAGCATCCAGTCCCATCACTTCATGGCAAATAGATGGGGAAACTATGGAAACAATGACAGACTATTTTTCTGGGCTCCAAAATTACTGCAGATGGTGACAGCAGCCATGAAATTAATGAATGCTTGCTTCTTGGAAGAAAAGTTATGACCAATCTAGACAGCATGTTAAAAAGCAGAGACATTACTTTGCCAACAGAGGTCTGTCTATTCAAAGCAATGGTTTTTCCAGTAGTCATGTATGGATGTGAGAGTTGGACTATAAAGAAAGCTGAATACCAAAGAATTGATGCTTTTGAACTGTGGTGTTAGAGAAGACTCTTGAGAGTCCCTTGGACTGCAAGGAGATCCAACCAGTCCATCTTAAAGGAGATCAGTCCTGGGTGTTCACTGGAAGGACTGATGTTGAAGCTGAAACTCCAATACTTTGGCCACCTCATGCAAAGAGCTGACTCATTTGAAAAGACCCTGATGCTGGAAAAGACTGAAGGCAGGAGAAGAAGGGATGACAGAGGATGAGATAGTTGAATGGCATCACCAGCTCAATGGACATGAGTTTGAGAAAACTCAGGGAGTTGGTGATGGACAGAGAGGCCTGGCGTTCTGCAGTCCATGGGATCGCAAACAGTGGGAGATGACTGAGTGACTGAACTGAACTGATCTAAAGAGTTTAGCTTAGTGTCTGCATCCCTTGTGTGTAGGTATATGCTCAGTTACTTAACTGTGTCCGACTCTTTGAT
The DNA here is from genome assembly GCF_910594005.1 of Cervus elaphus. Lineage (NCBI taxonomy): Eukaryota > Metazoa > Chordata > Mammalia > Artiodactyla > Cervidae > Cervus > Cervus elaphus. The sequence goes on along the minus strand of NC_057825.1, from coordinate 69,761,532 downwards.
GCTCCATGGTTGTAGCTTGCCAGGTTCTTCCGCCCATGGAATTTCCCAGGCTGAATATTGGAGTGGGATGCCATTTCCTACTCCAGGGGATCTTCCAGACCCAGGGATCAAATCCACATCTCTTGTGTCTTCTGCACTGGCAGGCGGATTCTTTACCACTAGCACCACCTACGAACCCCAGCTTCATCCCCTAATATCTCATGTTTTTAAATTTCATATAAATGAAAAATTATATTAGCTTTCTACTTTGTTCACACTCTCATTTCCAACCAACTCTAAATTTATTTGCAAAGTGCACTCCCTGATAACACATTGAACATAATAGAATAAATTTAATGCTTATTCCAAACAACATGTTCCAAATTTAATGTCATTTTCTCTTGATCAGTCCTTCTTCCTATTTTTCATACTTCTCCTTTCCATATGATGATGTACATTTTAAATAACATACAAATTTAACACTCTTAATTATACCAACACTATCCTCATTATCTTCACTTAAATTAACTTATTTTTGTGCATTTTTTCCCCTACTTAATACTATTAGGCAATCATACTGATTCACAAAGCATAAAGTTTAAGAACATGATTTCCAGAGTCTGCCCAGATTTGATCACACATGGATGAATTCCAACTCCATCACTTCCTAGCTCTCTGAACTCTCTAGGCCACAAGTGGGATATCTGAAAAATGATAGTATTAATAGTATCTATCACTTTGGATGATAGTAAAAAGTGGATGGTTGTAAGAAGCAGCAGAGACATAACAGGTAAAGCACTTAAAATAGTACTGGAACACTGTAAACCCTCAAAATTGTTCCTAATATTATACCTACACTTCTTTTTAAACTAGACCTCAATTATTTTTTATTCTGTATTTATTTCCTCTATGATTTCACTCTTTCCACCACTACTTATCTACTATCTGTTTCTACTCCAATTTATTCCTTAATTAAATGTCCAGAGTACATCCATAGTTGTAGTCGTTTTATAGCAAAATAATCACATGATGAAATCATATACTTCCTAAGAAACTATTATTTACTTTCCTTCCCTAAAATATTTATAGATTAATGATCTTAAGGCCTAAGCCTCAATCCCACATCTCTTATGTCTCCTGTATCGGCAGAGGGCTTTAATCCCTGGGTGGGGAAGATGCCCTGGAGTAGGAAATGGCAACCCGCTCTAGTATTCTTACCTGGAAAGTTCCATGGATAGAGGAGCCAGGGTGGCTACAGTCCACGGGGCTGCATAGAGTCTGACATGACTGAGTGACTGAGCACATACACATAAACAAATAAACTTTATTCATTTAATAAATGTTTATTGTACACCTAACTTCATGTGTGTTTTTTCTTAAGCTATTCAGTATTTCCCAAATATTTCCATGTGCTCTCCATCATCAATATTTTTCTCATGGTGCTCCCTTCTTTTAATTCCCTATTCTCTTTTAATTTTTCTCTTTTATTTAAGATGCCTTTATTGAGTAACAGGATGCGAGCTCATCATCTATTGAACATTAACATCATTTTGTTTACATTTTATACTCTTTTTCCATTAGTTTTCTGTCTGCTTTGATTTTATTTATTGATTTTCTGCTTTTGTCTAGCCACTCCATGATGGCTTAATCTAAGCAAATATAGTTATACACAGCCAGTAGGCTATTTTTTAGTTTTTTAAATATGATGAAATTTAGTTCATCTCCATTATGTCATTTCAAGGTATTAATTAAATCTAAGCACAAATTCTGCCAAACCTACAGGTATTTAATCAAGCAAGTGTTTATCAGTAAGTACCCATGACACATTATACAACAGCTTCAGTAAATTCAATATATTTCAGCTACTTCAAGTGTTTAAAAAAAACACTTGAAATGTCCATGCAAGGCATTTCTAAGTATTTTCTAGAAACAGGATTTCTTTTCTCTTTTAGCTAAAATCAGTGAATTAGAATCACTGCTAACCAATGACTGGACGTAGCAGCAATTAAGGATGAAGTTTTAGAATCATTCCTGGATAGCGGGGAAGTTTTTCTAGATGCTTAAACTTCTTTAGAAGGCATCATATCTGATATCCTAACCATTCACGGAGTATTTGTTTTAAGTAGAACAAATGACTGTCCCTAAAGACATGGAAAAATTAAACACACACACACAAACACACACACACATGTATATATGTACACACACATATACTTAATTTTACCTGCTGATATATCTTAAAATAAACCATAGATAATAAAACATAGCTCATTAACTTAATACATTTCTAAAAGATATAACCTATAAATTTATTTGTTTTATATTCGGTATCAATACTGCCTAATGAAAATTAGTCTCTTAACTGGATACTTACCTACTCTTCAAAATGAACTGGACAAAATACTGACATAAAAATTTAATAATAATCTTGCTACACTAATCAGACTAATGATGTCATTGGCCTTTTAGTCCTAAAAATCATGTAGGCAAACGATTAATCTGAGGGGTGTTTTTAGCATAAAATTTTAAATCACTACTATAGGAATAGATTTTAATGATGTTTGCTTTAAAGGGTAATTTCAACATCTATCTAACCTTCTGAAGTCACTCTTTTCCTTCTTCAAGTTCTAATTTTGTACGTTATTTTTTCAAATTCTATAGAGCCACAATATTACTGTTCCAGCAATATATTTAAAATGCATCTTGGACCTGAAAACAAACATGTTTCAAGGAGAGGTGTGATAACATCTGCCATGATAATTACAGACTTATCTATTTTACCTGTTTGCTTTAGAAGTTTGATTTATATAAATTTGAGATAATTTTATTAGATTTGCACATATTTAGAATTGTTCTTTGAGGGGGTTAATCTTTCATATTATAAAATATTCCTCTTTATCTTTAGTAAGGCCTCATTTAAAATGCACTCTAATATGTTCAACATGGCTCTAAGAGCTGTGAATTATTTTAATGCAACACATCAAATGACCAATATAGTCACTTAAAATAGCAAACATTTATTATCTTAGAGATTTTGGGGTCAAGAATCTGAATGGATTACCTAGGTCCTCTGCTCAGGGTCTTGCAAGGTTGTGTTCAAATTGTCGGCCTGGAAGAGCTGCTGTCTCATCTACTATTTGGGGTCTTTTTCCCTCTCACAGGTTACCGGCAGCATCTCTCTTTGTAGTTGTAGGGCTGTAGTCACTGCTTTCTTATTGGCTGTGGCTATGAGGCACTCTTCAGTCCCTAGAGGATGCCTCAAGTTCCAGTCATGAGGCCTTTCCCAGCAGCAGACTTCCTCAAAGCTAGCCAGGGAGTCTCTTATTTTCTCCCTTCAGGAAAAGGCTGGTCGTTCTTTTAAAGGGCCTACCCGATTAGGTCAAGTCCTGTCAGGATAATCTCCTTTTGATTAATTTGAGGTCAACAGATTAGAGACCTGAATTTTATCTGCAAATCCCTTCACTATTTCTTCACCACAGCCACCTCTCATGTAGTAGAATCCCAGAATATTCAAAAGACCCATACACTGAAGGGGCCAGCTTCCTCTGCAATGCAGAGAATTGACAGCACTTTAACTCCACATAATCCACTTTGCCTTTTGTTCTTTTGTTGTCATTTCTCAACTCCAAAAGACATTGCATCATTCTCTATAGTCAGCATTCATTATACGCACAGATTTACTGTTTCTCTATGTTCCTTTTTGCATCTCTGTACTTTTGTATGGAATCATTTTCCTCTTTCTTTTAGGGAAATCTTTGGTATTTCCTTTTGTGCAGTTTGGGTATTAAATCTGTCAATTTTCAATCAAGTTTCTTATTGTAAAAATGTCTCTATTCTTGTTTCATTTTATAGAGATATTTTTCTTTAATAGTTAAATATTCCAAGAAAAAGTTGCTGAAAGAAAATTAGATGTGAAAGAAATTGTTTAGAAGAAGCATCTGTGAGAGACAATGGGGAGGGGGCAAAGAAAGGCTGAGAGAGTGCTCAGATGGCAACACAGGTCAAACTATGAGAGATGGAGAAGAAGAAGAAGGGAGAAAGATGAGAAAAGTTGAATGGAAGTGTGTTAGTCTGCAGTGTTTCTCAGGGAAAATTCACCAAGTCTATGAGGGAGGCTTCAAGTCACAACTGCCTACCAGAAGAGTCCCTCATCTCCTAAAATGGGCCTGTCACAGTGTCCCTACCATACTCAATCATTAGCAGTCTACCAGAAGTATGGCTTCTGCACCAATTTAGGCACAGATTTCAGAGCACAGAACCTGAGATCTTCAGTTAATTATACTTCTCGAGGTTGGGGATTTGAGAGCACTGAAAAATCCCATGGACAGAGGAATCTGGTGGGCTATTGTCCATAAGGTCACAAAGAGTCAGACATGACTGAGTGACTGAGTGTGCATACAAGTGTGCATGTGTATACACACACACACACACACACACACATACTGCTATGGCAGCCACAGTATAGACTTCTACTTTTGTATTTATTTACTTTAGAGCTTAGGACACTATCTTTTGTTGCCTGGTCACCATTGTTTCTGCCAAGAAATCAATTCTGTTATGAAAAGCAAAGATGGGGATTTCTTCACATTTACCATGTTTGTTGTTTTTGAACTTCTTTAATCTGGATTCATATTTTTTATAAATTTAGCCATTATATTTACAAATATGACTGGTCAACATCATTGCAAAGTTTTGCCATACTTGAACAACAAGTATATGCATAGTGAATATGTACTTTTACATTTTATCCTCAATGTTTCTTAGGACATTTTATGCATCTTCCATTCTTTTCCCTTTTGTTTCTGAGTAGAATATTTCCATGTGAGATAACTTTCTATTTTCCAATCCTCTCTCATGATATATAATCTAACATTACAGCATCTGTTGAATTCTTACTTTCAACTATTGTATTTTTAACTTCTAGAACTTCCTTATTAAAAATATACTTTCTATTTCATTACTGAAGTACTTCATATTAATTAAAAATATTTGAAGGTCTGTTGACCTTCAATATTGAAGTGCAACAGTTCTAAAATTTGCATTGGTTGTAAATCCATTTTATTATCTATTTTTTCTTTAAAAAAAAAACCACATGGCTAGTTTTGATTGAATGCCACAGAGTGTGCTGAAAAACTGAGACACAGAATAACTTTTTTCAACGTGTTATTTTTTCTCAATACATAATTGATTAATTTTTATTTCTGACAAGAAGTTATATTCATTTATGTACTCATGGATCAAACTGAACTGGGCTTCAGTCATTATGAAGATGATCAATTTCTAACTTACTCTTTTTGTCCTCTTTAGTCCCTGGGTTTCTCAAATGAAAATGTGCAGCCGTACCTCTATACTGAGATCTAAACCCAAATACTCACTTTCCACACTCCATGTCAGATGCAGAGCGTTCTCCTCACTTCCAAGGCTTCAGTTTTGAATCAGCAAACTCTTTGAGAAGTAAATATTGTGCTAAACTAACTATTCTTCCCTTTTAGGATGTCTTGCCTCCTCAAATTCTTGCTATCTTAGTAGCTTTTGGATGTCTCCAAACAAATATTATTATATTGTTATGTATAGAATTTAGTTCTCAGGTAAGGTTGGACTGAATACAGCTAACCTGCTGAAAATGAAAATTATTTTTAATAAGTATTAAATAAGAAACAATTTAAAAACTGATTTTTTTTGCTATATTTTTTCTACCAAAATGTAGTGTTATGTTGATAATAAAAAATATAGTGAGATTTTACTTTCCTTTTTTTACTTGGTAATTCACTTCAGTTCAGTAGTTTAGTCACTCAGTTGTGTCTAACTCTTTGTGACCCCATGGATTTCAGTATGCCAGGCTTCCCTGTGCATCATCAACTGCCAGAGCTAGCTCAAACTCATGTCCATTGAGTCAGTAATGCCATCCAGTCATCTCATCCTCTGTCAGCCCCTTCTCCTCCTGCTTTCAATCTTTTTCAGCATCAGGCTCTTTTCAAATGAGTCAGTTCTTCCCATCAGGTGGACAAAGTATTGGAGCTTCAGCTTCAACATCAGTCTTTCCAAGGAATATTCAGGACTAATTTCCTCTAGGATTGATTGGTTTGATCTCCTTGGTGTACAAGGGACTCTCAAAAGTCTCTCCAACACCACCGTTCAGAAGCATCCATTCTTTGGTGCTCAGCTTTCTTTATGGTCCAGCTCTAACATCTGTAACATGACTAATGCGAAAACCATAGCTTTGACTATATGTACCTTTGTTGGCAAAGTAATGTCTCTGCTTTTTATTTTTTTTATTATTTTTTTTAATTTTTTTATTAGTTGGAGGCTAAGTACGTCACAACATTTCAGTGGGTTTTGTCATACATTGATAAGAATCAGCCATAGATTTACACGTATTCCCCATCCCGATCCCCCCTCCCACCTCCCTCTCCACCCGATTCCTCTGGGTCTTCCCAGTGCACCAGGCCCGAGCACTTGTCTCATGCATCCCACCTGGGCTGGTGATCTGTTTCACCATAGATAGTATACATGCTGTTCTTTTGAAATATCCCACCCTCACATTCTCCCACAGAGTTCAAAAGTCTGTTCTGTATTTCTGTGTCTCTTTTTCTGTTTTGCATATAGGGTTATCGTTACCATCTTTCTAAATTCCATATATGTGTGTTAGTATGCTGTAATGTTCTTTATCTTTCTGACTTACTTCACTCTGTATAAGGGGCTCCAGTTTCATCCATCTCATTAGGACTGGTTCAAATGAATTCTTTTTAACAGCTGAGTAATATTCCATGGTGTATATGTACCACAGCTTCCTTATCCATTCATCTGTTGATGGGCATCTAGGTTGCTTCCATGTCCTGGCTATTATAAACAGTGCTGCGATGAACATTGGGGATGCACTCCAGTATTCTTTTTTTTTTTTTTTTAATTTTTTTATTAGTTGGAGGCTAATTACTTCACAACATTTCAGTGGGTTTTGTCATACATTGATATGAATCAGCCATAGATTTACACTTATTCCCCATCCCGATCCCCCCTCCCATCTCCCTCTCCACCCGATTCCTCTGGGTCTTCTTTTTAATATGCTGCCTAGGTTGGTCATAGCTTTTCTTCCAAGGAGCAAGTGTCTTTTAATTTCATGACTGCAGTCACCATCTGCAGTGATTTTGGAGCCCGAGAAAATAAAGTCTGTAGCTGTTTCCATTGTTTCTCCACCTATTTGCCAAGAAGTGATAAGACTGAATGCCATGATCTGAGTTTTCTGAATGTTGAGTTTTAAGCCAACTTTTTCACTTTCCTCTTTCACTTTCATTAGGAGGCTCTTTAGTTCCTCTTTGCTTTCTGCTATAAGGGTGCTGTCATCTGCATATCTGAGTTTAATGATATTTCTCCTGGCAATCTTGATTCCAGTTTGTGCCTCATCCAGCCTGGCATTCCACATGATGTTCTCTGCATATAGCTCAAATAAGCAAGGGGACAATATACAGGCTTGATGTATTCCTTTCACAATCTGGAACCAGTCCATTGTTCCATGTCTGGTTCTAACTGTTGCTTCTTGATCTGCACACACATTTCTCAGGAGACAGGTAAGGTGGTCTGGTATTCTTAAGAATTTTCCACAGCTTGTTGTGATCCATGCATTCAAAGGCTTTAGCATAGTCAATGAAGTGGAAGTAGATGTTTTTCTGGAATTCCCGTGCTTTTTCTATGATCCAACAGATGCTGGCAATTTGACCTCTGGTTCCTCTGCCTTTTCTAAATCCAGCTTGAACATCTGAAAGTTCTCAGTTCATGTACTGTTGAAGCCTCGCTTGGAGATTTATGAACATTACTCTGCTAGCATGTAAGATGAGTGTAATTGTGCTTACTTTGAACATTCTTTGACATTGTCTTTCTTTGGGACCAGAATGAAAACTGACGTTTTCCCGTCCTGTGGCCCTGCTGAGTCTTCTAAATATGCTGACATATTGAGTGTAGGACTTTCACAGTATCATCTTTTAGGGTTTGAAATAGTTCAACTGGAATTCCATCACCTCCACTAGCTTTGTTCATAGTATGCTTCCTAAGGCCCACCTGACTTCACATTGCAGGATGTCCTTTTCTAGGTGAGTGATCACACCATCATGGTTATCTGGGTCATGAAGATCTTTTTTTGTATAGTTCTTTGTATTCTTGCCATCCTTTCTTAATATTTTCTTTGACTAATTCTGATTAACAGAATGACACATACAAATGTGTTATAAACTCCATTTATGTGAATTTATTTTAAACAGAAAGGCATGTATTTGACTCTTGTTATGCTCATACAATTTTATCAATTCAATGAGAAACCTGTTTACAAAAACTACATCACTTTTACTCTTTCAAACCCAATATGAGACAATAGCTTAAATATATGCGTAAGACAGTTATTAATGTAAAATTATCTGCTTGACTTTTACAACTGCATGCTTAACAGCAAAATTCAGATGAATAGTCAAAATTACATGTTTCAGTCTCAAAGTTAAGTTGAACTCACATGGAGCATTTTAATGTATGCCTAATAAACATCCAATTTGGAATTAAAAGCATAGATTGTAACATACTAGGAAGGTCATTTTATTTGAAGTGTATTTCCCTCTATAAATAGTGAAGCAAGTTAAACACATATTAGCTAGACATAATTAGTATCTTCAAATGTACTTGTAAAAATAAGTGAAAAATTAAAGTAGGTATTTGTAAGCCTACAAATCATTCAGTTGGAGAGAAATCAGAATGGAGAGAATCAGTTATCTATGCTGTAACTGTCTTGTTGAAAAATTTTACTTTTAACTCCGTATTCATGAAAGCAATGGTCAGTTTTACTATTCTTTGCACAGCCAACTTGTGCAAATAAATGGTTTCTGTAATCCAATGTAATTGTAAAGTCACTTCAATTTTTTAAAAAAGTAAAATTCTAGGTTATTGTACCCCCAAACATAGGCACAAATATAAGCAAAATCCAACCAATAATAACTATAATTAATCAAAAGAATATCTACCACTATTAGACATTGTTTCAATAAAGATTGTTCTCTGCATTCTCAGAAAACAATTGACAATGTTTTTTCTCTTAGACTTGCAATTTTCTTTCCCTAACTGTAAATTTCCCCAAAACTTTCCATGGACAAAAATTCCTTGGAAAACTAGTACTCATGAATTAAAATCTGAAAACCTGAAAATAGCAGTTCCTTATGACAATGTTAAGGACAAAGAAAACATTTACTACTGATGGGAATGCAAAATGGTACAACCACTCTGGGAGACAGTTTAGCAGTTTCTTGCAAAGCTAAACATAGCCTTAACCTGCGATCAAGCAATCACACTCCCAGGTGTGATTTTTGCCCAAATGATCTGAAAATGTGGCTACACAAAAACCTGCACATGAATGTTTATAGCAACTGCATTCATAATCACCCAAAACTGGAAGCAACCATGATGTCCTTCAAAAGATGAATGCATAAACTGTCCCACATTCATGCAAAACAATATTATTCAACAATAAAAGTAAGCGGGTTATCAAGCCAGGAAAAGACGTGGATGAATCTGAAATGCACATTGACAAGTAAAAGAAGCCATTCTGAAACAATCACATACACTATAATTCCTATTATATGGCACTCTGGAAAAAACTACAGACATGGTTAAAAAGAAAAAAAAAAAAAATCAATGATTCCAGAAAAGGACACAAGCTGATAAAGTGAGACACGGGGAATTCCTTAGGGCAGTAAAATTATTCTATATGACACTATAATTGTGGATAAATGACATTGTATTTTCCAAAACACATAACATTTTCCAGCACAGTCAACTTTAATGTTACATATTCATAAAAAATCATTTAGGAACTCAGAGAATCAAGTTGATTCTGTCAAACTGATGATAATGTATTAAAAATAAGCAAAACAATCTTATTGTATTACAAATGTATGAAATAACCTCAGTGAAGGTAAAAAATTAATGTGCTGATCTAAATAATTCTGGACATGAGTAAAGTCAGTAAGACTAAACAAAGAAGAAGGTCTACACAAGCAATGAGTATACTGAAATACGCTGTACTATCTTCATAATTTTTTCCTGTAAATCTAACACTGTTCCTGCAAAGGGACCTATAACTAACTATAATATTCTTATAGCTAAGTGGCCATGTAGGGGGTACAGTACATGTAGTGGATTACAAAATATCTTTTGACAATTCTTGGATATAGAAGCTGCATTACTGGATCCTGGGCTGGATTGGCATTGACATCCAAGCACCAAGAAGGTTTGCCATTATTAAAATGAGGGCAGATCACAGACATATAATAAAGATAGTCCAGACCTCATTCCAACTTATAGCAAATTTTTTGGGCTGACAGGCCCACACAGTGGTCATTTCTTTAGTTTCCAAATGTATAATTGGATTGGCTAAGCTTTGTACTTAGCAGAACACTCACACTGGTTCTTAAATCTGTGGGATAAGAATCACTGAAGTGGGAAAGCTAAATTAAATTCTCTGCAATTCCTTCACCAAGTTAAGTTGCAATATTAATAATAATATTACCAGGCAAAACTTCTGCCATGATAGAGTTAATAGTAATAAAATAAAGGGAAAATAAAAAAGCACATGATCATCTAAATAGATTCAAAGTATTTAACAAATTCTACATTCATTTCCAACATTTGTGCTCAGACATTCAGTCATGTCCAAATCTTCGCAACCCCATAGACTGTAGCCCGCCAGGCTCCTCTGCCCATGGGATTCTTCAGACCAGAATATTGGAATGGGTTGCCATTTCCTTTTCTAGGGTATCTTCCTGACCCAGTGATCAAACCCATGTCTCTCAAGTCTCCTGTACTGGCAGGGATTCTTTACCACTAGCGCCATTTCCAATGAAACACAACAAACTCAAAGTAGAATAAAGTTGCCTGAAACTAATAAAGGACATCAATAAAATACCTAATGCTAATATCATAATTAATGGTGACAGACTTAATGCTTTCCTTAAGATTAGGATAAAAAAGGATACCCATTCTCAGTAACTATCTATTTAACATTATAATAGTTTCTAGTTGGTATCATCAGAATGAATAATAAATAAAAGTTACTCATATTGGAAAAAGGTAACAATATCTACAATTATATACATATGACATACTCCTCCATGCATAAAAATTTGAGAAAATCACATGCACACAAACACATATTTATTTCCATTCAATGAATTGATAAAAACATTTAGGAAGGTCACATAAGAGCAATATACATAAATCCATTGCATTTCTACTTCTGCTTCATCAACTATGCTAAAGCCGTTGACTGTGTGGGCCACAACAAACCGGAATATTCTTAATAAGATGGGAATACCAGACCCCACATTACCTGCCTCCTGAGAAACCTGTATGAAGGATAAGAAGCAACACTTAGAACTGGACATGGAACTGGACTGGTTCAAAATTGGGAAAGGAGTACATCAAGGCTGTATATGTCACTTTGCTTATTTGGCTTACATGCAGAGTACTTCATGCAAAATCCCAGGCTGGATGAAGCACAAGCTGGATTCAAGACTGCCAGGAGAAGTATCAACAACCTCAGATATGCAGATGATACCACTTTAATGGCAGAAAGTAAAGAGGAATGAAAGAGCCTCTTGATGAAGGTGAAAGAAGAGAGTAAAAAGCTGGCTTAAAACTTAGCATTCAAAAAAGCAAAGATCATGGCATCTGGTACTATCACTTCATGGCAAATAGATGGGGAAAGGTGAAAACAGGGTCAGATTTCATTTTCTTGGGCTTCAAAATCACTGCAAACGGTGACTGCAACCATGAAAGTAAAAGACACTTGCTCCTTGGAAGAATAGCTATGACATACTTAGTGTATTAGAAAACAGAGATAACGCTTTGGTGAAAAAGGTCCCCATAGTCAAAGCTATGGTTTTCCCAGTAGTCATGTATGGATATGAGAGTTGGACTATAAAGAAAGCTGAATGCTCAAGAAATGATGCTTTTGAACTGTGGTGTTGGAGAAGACTCTTGAGAGTCCCTTGGACAGCAAAGAGATCCATCCAGTATATCCTAAAGGAAATCAGTCCTGAATGTTCATTGGAAGGACTGAGGCTGAAGCTGAAACTCCAATACTTTGGCCACCTGATGCGAAGAACTGACTCATTTGAAAAGAGCCTGATGCTGGGAAAGATTGAAGGCAGGAGGAGAAGGGGACGACAGAGGATAAGATGGTTGGATGGCATCACCGACTCAATGGCTGTGAGTTTGAGTAAACTTTGGGAGTTGGTGATGGACAGGAAGGCCTGGCATGCTGCAGTCCATGGAGTTACAAAGGGTCAGACATGACTGAGCTACTGAACTGAACTGATTCATTGGAAGGACAGGGTGCTGAAGCTGAAGCTCCAATACTTTGGCCACTTGATGCAAAGAGCTGACTCACTGGAAAAGACCCTGATCCTGGTAAAGATTAAGAGCAAGGGGACAAGGAAACGACAGAGGATGAGATGGTTGGAAGGCATCACTGACTCAAAGGACATGAGTCTGAGCATACTCCAGGAGATAGTGAAGGACAGGCAAGCCTGCTGTGCTGGAGTTTATGGGGTTGCAAAGAGTTGGACATGACTCAGCAACTGAACAACAACATACTCACAATGAACATTTTGAAAAAGTAATTTAAAGAAATTTATTCCTAGTAGCACAACCAGACTAGTACTCAGTAATAAATTTAACTAAAGAAATGAAAGGCTTTAATGATGGGATCAAGACAGCAGAGTAGGAAGATCATGAGATCATCTCCTCCCATAGACACACTCAAATGACAACTACATATATAACAATTTTCTCTGAGAACAACTTGAAGACCAGCAGAACAGCTCTTCTAAAAAGATCTAAAGAAGGGACTTCCTTGATGGCCCAGTGGCTAAGACTCCATGCTCCCAATGCCGAGGGGCCCAGGTTCAATCCCTGTCAGGGAACTAGATCCCACATGCCACAACTAAAGATCCTATGAGCTGCAACTAAATAAGTATTAAATAAATATATAAAAAAAATTAAAAAAAAAAAAAAGATCTAAAGAAAAACAAAACACTGAGATGGATAGGAGGGGAGGAGAAGCAATTTAAATAGAACTCACATACCTTAAGGGCAACTCAAAAGAGGAAAGCATATCATAAACTTGGTGGTCCTCCTTAAGGAGTGAATGGCTCACACCCCAGATTGTGTATCTTAACCCTGGGAACTCACACTGGGAAGACAAACCCCCTTAACTTGTTTTGAATACCAGCAGAGCTTAAGATCAGGAAAACTGAGGGGCTATAGGAAACCAAGACTCCACTCTTAAAGGGCAATGCACAAACTTACTTATTATGAGTCTTAGTGAAAAGGAGTACATTAAAAAGCACTTGACATTCTAGCTGCCCCAGAATGCACACCCATCTACCCTGCCCCCCACCCCAAGTCTGCACTCAGCTCTGACTCCAAGCCCAAACACCCACCAAGATGGTGGATCACAATGTACCATGGGAGAAGCCCCAGCCTGTGCAAGGCTCCAGTTCTAGCTCTCCAGCAAAAGCAGCTGGATACACATTGCCTGCATGAGGACACTTCTACAAAAAAGACATGCCTTCAAGACCAAGAAAGGTAAGTAAATTGGCTAATTCATAAGTACTAACATAGAAAGTCAAACGAAAAGAGAAGACAGAGAAATATGTTCCAAACCAAAGAACAAGACAAGACTCGAGGAAAAAACTAGCAAAACAGAGATGAGTAATGCACTTGATAAAAGAATTCAAAGTAATGGTCATAAAAATGTTCACCAAACTCAGGAAAAGAATAGAACACAGTGAAAACTTAAACAAAAATGCATTAAAGACATAAATATAAAAACTATACAACTCTTAGAAGAAAACATACACGGAATATTCTTTGACATAAACCACAGCAAGATCCCCTTTGACCCACCTCCTAGAGTAATGGTAATAAAAGCAAAAATAAACAAATGGGACTTAAAAGCTTCTGGTGAGCAAAGGAAACCATAAATAAGATGACAAGACAACTGTCAGAATGGGAGAAAATAATTGCCAATGAAGCAACCGGCAAAGAATTAATCTCCAAAATACACAAGCAGCTCATGCAGCTCAATATCAGAAAAGCAAACAGAAAGATAAAGACCAATACAGTATACTAACACATATATATGGAATTTAAAAAGATGGTAATGATAACCCTATATGCAAAACAGAAAAAGAGACAAAGATGTACAGAACAGACTTTTAGACTCTGTGGGAGAAGGCGAGGTTGGGATGTTCTAAGAGAATAGCATTGAAACAAGTATACTATCAAGGGTGAAACAGATCACCAGCCCAGGTTGGATGCACGAGACAAGTGCTCAGGGCTGGTGCTCTGGGAAGACCCAGAGGGATCGGATGGGGAGGGAGGCGGGAGGCGGGATCGGGATGGGGAACACATGTAAATCCATGACTGATTCATGTCAATGTATGGCAAAAACCACTACAATATTGTAAAGTAATTAGCCTCCAACTAATAAAAATAAATGAAAATAAAAAGAAAAAACAAAAAAAAATAAAGAAAAGAAAAGCAAACAACCCAACTGAAAAATGGTGGAAGACTTAAACAGATATTTCTCCAAAGACACGCAGAAACACATGAAAAACACATGAAAAAATGCTCAATATCACTCATTAGCAGAGAAACACAAATCAAAACTACAATGAGGTATCACCTCACACCAGTCAGGATGTTCATCATCAAAAAATCTACAAACAAAAAATTCTGGAGGATGTGGAGAAAAGGGAACATTCCTGCACTACTGGCGGGAATATAAATTGATACAACTATGGAGAACAGTATGAGGGTTCCTTAAGAGACTAGGAATAAAACTACTATATGACCCAGTAATCCCACCTCTGGGCAAATACCCTGAGGATCGAATAATTCAAAAAGACATATACCCCGATGTTCACTGCAGCACTATTTACAACATCCAGGACATGGAAACAACCTAGATATCCATCAACAGATGAATGGCTACAGAAGTTGTGGTACATATATACAATGGAATATTAGCCATAAAAAGGAATAAAATTGAGTCATTGGTAGTGGTATGCATGAACCTAGAGTCTGTCATACAGAGTGAAGTAAGTCAGAAAGAGAAAAACAAATATCATATATTAACACACACACACACATATATGGAATCTAGAAAAATGGTACTGATGAACCTACTTTCAGGGCAGAAATAGAGACACAGATGTAGAGAACTGACTTGTAGAAGCAGAGGAAGGAGAGGATGGAACAAATTTAGAGAGCAGCACTGACATATATACACGACCAGGTGTAAAATAGATTGCCAATGGGAAGTGGCTGTGTAAACACCAGGTTCAGCTCCGTGCTCTATGATGACCTAGAGAGGTGGGATGGGAAGGTTGGGAAGGAGGCTCAAGATGGAGGTGATATATGCATACTTATAGCTGATTCATGTTGTTGTAGAGGAGAAACTAACAACTTATAAAGCAATTATCCTCTAAATTTTAAAATAGCACTTGGAAGAATCTAAAATATATAAAAAATGTTTGCTTATGTTATCACATGAACAGGCACATGAAGAGGCTCAACATTACTAATCATCAGGGAAATGCATATCAAAACCACAATGAAGTATCTATCACCTTAGTTATTAGAATGACTATCATCAAACAGACAAGTAGTAACAGCTGATGGAAGGATATGAAGAAAAGGAAACCTCCTACATTGTTTGTGGGAATGTAAACTGGCATAGCCACGATGGAAAACAATATGAAGTTTCCTCAAAAAAATTAAAAATTGAGCTACCATATGACCCAGAAATTACACTCCTGGGTATTTATCCAAAGAAAATGGAAACAATTAAAAAAGACACAGGCAGCAAAATGTTCATTGCTGCTGCTGTTGCTAAGTCGCTTCAGTCGTATCCAACTCTGTGCGACCCCATAGACGGCAGCCCACCAGGCTGCCCCATCCCTGGGATTCTCCAGGCAAGAACACTGGAGTGGGTTGTCATTTCCTTCTCCAATGCATGAAAGGAAAAGTGAAAGTGAAGTCGCTCAGTCATGTCCAACTCTTAGAGACCCCATGGACTGCAGCCTACCAGGTTCCTCTGTCCATGGGATGGCTTTTCCAGGCAAGAGTGGGTTGTCATTGCCTTCTCCCTAAAACAAACTAGTGGTTGCCAGAGGGGAGGTGGGTGGAGAAATGGGAAAAATAGGTGAACAGGATTAAGAAGTACAAATTACCAGCTATATAATAAACAAATCCCAGGAATGTACTGCACAATATAGGGACTATAGGTAATATAATAACTTTGTATGGTGCATAATCTACAAAAATACTGAGTCACTGTTTTGTAAAACTGAAACTAATATAAGTCAAATATACTTCAATTATTAAAAAAAAGAAAATGAAGTCTGTACAGTGAAAAGTTCCAAAGACTGCTGAGAGAAATTTTAAAGATCGAAACAAATAATAAGAATTCCATGTGTATGGATTAGAAGACTCCATGTTTCTTATGACTTCAACTCTCCAAATTGATCTATAAATTCAATAAAATCCCCATCAATGTATCAGCAAGCATTTTTGGTAGAAATTGACAAGCTTATTATTCAAATTAATATATAAATGAAATAGCTTTAACAATTTTGAAAAAGAAGAACAAAGCTTAAGGGCATAAACTTAGATTCAGTACCAAAATATGATTCATAAAAGAAAAAAATTGTTTAATTTAATTTCAACAACAGTAAAAATTCCTGTGTTTCAAATAGACTAATAAAATTGAAAAGACAAGTCATGTCTGAAAACCATATATGTAATAAAGGACTTGTACCCAGAATATGCAATAAACTCTTTCAAATCAGAATTTAAAAGACAAGAATTCCAACTAAACAGTAAGCTAATGATTCGACATTTCATCAATAAAGTTATATTAATGCCTATTCACATATTCACATGAAAAGATGCTCAATATCCTTCATAATTAGGAAAATGCAATTGGAAAATACAATGAGATACCACCACATATGCACAATATGGGTATTATCATAAGACATAAAACAACAAGTGTTGGCAAGGATGTAGAAAAATAGGTAGCCTCATATATTTCTTGTGGGGATAAAAATGAGTTAGCTGTTTTAGAAAGAGTTTGGCAGTTTCTTTAAAAAAAAATACATTGTGTATTTATACATATCATATGCCCTTACCTTTCCATTTCTAGGTATTTACTCAATGCTTATGTCCATGCAAAGACTTGTACTGAATGCTCATAACAGAATTATTCATAACATCCTTAAGCTGGAAATAATCTAAATGAATATTAACCAGTCAATGGATAAACAAAATGAGTTAAATTCATAGCACATTTTCTAGATGCAAAAATGTATATATTGGATGATTATATTCATGAAATGTCCACAAGAGTCAAAGCTACAGAAACCAAAAGCAGATAATTGATTGTCTAGGACTCATGAGAGTGGGAATTATTTGGAAATGTGTGGGAGACAACTAATGGGCTGATAAAATGTTTTAATATTGAATTGTAGTGATGCTTGAGAGTGAAAGTCAAAGTGTTAGTTGCTCAGTTGTGTCTGACTCTTTGCAACCCCATGGATTAGAGCCTGCCAGTCTCCTTTGTCCATGGAATACTTGAGGCAAGAATACTGGAATGGGTTGCCATTCCCTTCTCCAAGGTATCTTCCCGACCCAGGGATTGAACCCACGTCTCCTGCATGGCAGGCAGAATCTTTACTGTCTGAGTCACCAGGAAAGCCCATAGTGATGCTTATATAGTTCTGTAAATTTAATAAAAATGACTTAATTGTAAGCTTATTAAATTCTAGTCTACAGTATATAAATGTTAACTCCATTACACTATAAAAAATAGATATCACATTCTGGCAGAAAACGACAGAGGATAGTGTCACTCTCAAAGATTTACAAAGATGGCCCCATTTATATCTCTATTCTAATTCACCAGTCTAGCAACTATATATTGTGTGTTCCAATCAGATATCTCTCTGGGCATCAATGTACCTGTTATAGGCAGCATATTGATCCCTCAAAGAGGTCTACATCCAAATTTCTAGAACCTGTGATATGTTAGGTTTCACAGCAAAGGAGAATTAAAGTTGCAGATGGAACTAAGAATACCACTCAGCTAATCTTGAAACAGAAAAAAAATTTCTGGATTATCCAGGTGGGCCCAGTGTACTCACAAGATTCTCATAAAGTGAAGAAAAAAATAGGAATGCCTATTAGAGTGACGCAGCATAAGACTCCACCAGTTTTGAAGATGGAAGATCTTGAGCCAAGGAATGAAGACAGCCTGCAGAAGTTGAAGAAGGAAGAAAGAAAATGGAATTTTCCCTGGAGCATCTGAAACAGAATACATCCCAGCTGACACTTTGATTCTAGCTCAAAGATACCTGCTTAAGACTTCTGACCTCCAGAAATGTAAGATAATAAAAGTATGTTGTCTAAGGAGATTAAATAAGATTAATTTTTAAACAGCAGTAATAGCTTACTTCACTCTGTATAATGGGCTCCAGTTTCATCCATCTCATTAGAACTGATTCAGAAGAATTCTTTTTTATGCATGAGACAAGTGCTCGGGCCTGGTGCACTGGGAAGACCCAAAGGGATAGGGTAGAGAGGGAGGTGGGAGGGGGGATCGGGATTGGGAATACATGTAAATCCATGGCTGATTCATGTCAATGTATGACAAAAGCCATTACAATATTGTAAAGTAATTAGCCTCCAACTAATAAAAATAAATGGAAAAAAAAAAAAAGAAATACAAATTAAAATAACCAATAAAAAGAAAAAACAAAACAAAACAGCAGTAATAGAAATCTAATGTGGCACTCACCCCCCAGCTGCTGGGAACACTGGCTACTGGAGATTCAGCAATGTCCCTGACTGGAAACTGCTCAATTTTAAGGAATTGTCTAGGTAAGATTTTACTTCCTTCCAGAGTGTGTCAATGACTAGCTAACACAGGGTTACAAAGACCTTAGTTGCAATTAAACTGTAGGTCAGCATGTTTCTCTGCTTCTTCCTACCTTCCTTGTCTTAAAGTTATATACTCTGAGACCATTTCCCAAAACATCTGCATATAACTCTCCATCTTGGAATCTGTTTCTGGTGACACAGCTCCATTAACATAGATTCTGCAAAATGAGACAGCCTCTTCATTGACATCTACAGAAAAATCTCTGTCTCAGAATTTCAGTAGTTTCTAGAAAATCCTAACTCGGTAAAATTTTCTATCATAATTTTCAGTATTTCCCCCAGATTCCTTCCACATTTTGATTAATAACTACATTTCCAAAGAGTAAGCTGCTTCTATGGCACCCTAATTCCACTAAATAAGGCTTTAAAAATAAAGTATTACATTTTTATTCAAAACAGCAATTTTGGTAGGTGATGTGTTAATTCAACATGTGTATAGAAAAGCCAACTTTAAAACAAAGCTCTCTACTGATACTTAATATCCTTGCCACAGCACATTATAAAACAAAACAAACAAAATAAGAAATAAACCAAAATGTTACAAAATTAACTTAATGTTTGTTTATAATGTATAGAGAGAGTCATACATAATGAAGACATAGTATCTTTTTCTTTTGAAAACATTATTTTAGGTTGGTAATTCAGTATTAAATTTCGAAGGGAGCTTTCTGTAGAATTGACTGATCATTGTTATGTATTAGGACCTACTCCTTTTTGAGTGACACCAGTATAATTAATTGCTGTTCCTGACTCACAGATATCAGATATTAGGCTTCACATGAATAAACAGTTAATAAAATTTATAAGTCTTGCAGGGTGGTCAGGAATC
This sequence comes from Cervus elaphus, assembly GCF_910594005.1. NCBI lineage: Eukaryota > Metazoa > Chordata > Mammalia > Artiodactyla > Cervidae > Cervus > Cervus elaphus. The sequence goes on along the minus strand of NC_057825.1, from coordinate 69,741,686 downwards.
TGAGCAGTTCTATATTTTTGCTTGATTTTTCCCTTTTGTGAAATATAGATAGCTTGAAAAGTACTCATTCACCTTTTTACTTTTTTATTCATTTAATGAACTTTTATTGAGAATAATCAGGGAATATTGTTATGCATTTGGCAAAAAAGTACATCTTTATTACTGAATTCCTTGTTCAGATGATTTAAAATTAGAACTGAAAGAGACCCTAGAGTGATTCCAATGTGCCAAAAAATTTGTTCAGAGAAGCAGACTTCATTGTCCTCATTCTATACGTTAGGAATAAGGCTTGTAAGTATATGAGATGCCCCTCAAGCTTATATATATACATAGTGGTTGCAGAGGCAGGATGGGAAACTAATAAGAGACCTTAAAAATATAAGAACTTCCACCAAAAAGAGACCTTAAAATATAAGAAGGATGGGAAAACGGGGATTCAATGTGTGAGAGAGACCTAGCCTCTTATGGCTGACTTGATAATGAAGGAGGACATGTCAAAAACTTAAGAAGAAAGTAAACTCTGCTACCAACCAGAGATTTTGGAAGGAGATGCCAAGCCCCAGATAAGAACTGCAACTTCAGTTGACATCTTACTATTAGCCTTATGAAACTCAGAGTACTGAAACCAACTATGTAGGCTGGAGATTTGAACTACAAATGAACATTGTTTCAACCAGGTAAGTTTGTGGCAAATTATTATATAACAGTAGCAAACAATTTATTTACTTTTTTTTTTTTTTTGCTGTATGACCAATGAGTAAAAACTTTCTCCTCACTGTTTTTGTTGTTGTTGTTGTTTGTTTGCTTGTTTCTAAATTCAGAGCAGAAACTAATCCTTTCAACACTTTAATTACAGATATCTGGACTCCAGAACTATAAAGGAAACAAATATCTTTTGTTTTAATCTACTATGCTTGTGGTAATTAGCTAGAGCAGCTCTATGAAACTAATACAGTGTGGTAAATAGTATTAGTGACCCTGACTTTTTGACTCTCTATAGGTACACCTTGGCATGCAACTTCTCACTAAAGTAGGAGAATGTATTTCACTAACTCTTGACTCTGGGCTTGGCCACCTGATTTGTTAGGCTAATGGAATAAGACAATTGTGATAGTGAATCAGTTCTAAGCTAAGGCTCATAGAAACTTTGTATGTTTCTACTTGTTCTTTTATAAAGTTTGTTTGATGTTTAGTCGTCACGTCTGACTCTTGAGATCCCATGGACTGTAGCCTACTAGGCTCCACTGTCCATGGGATTTCCCAGGCAAGAATATAGAATGGGTTGCCATTTCCTTCTCCAGGGGATCTTCCTGATCCAAGGATCTGACCTGCATCTCCTGTATTGCAGGTGGGTTCTTTACCACAGAGCTACCAGGGAAGCCCTCTTCTATGCTGCAGCCAGGTTCAAAGAAAAAAGGTGCTTGGGCCAGTCCTCTGGGCCTGGAAGAATGATGAACAAAATCACTTCAGCTAAGCCCAGTCTAGATCAGTTGGCTCCTGGACAACACACAAACTGTGAGCAATAAGAAATTGCTGTTTAAAAAAAAAAAAAAAAAAAAGAAATTGCTGTTTTAAGTCACTACATTTCAATATGGTTTTTACACAGAATTGCTACTAATATAATGAGTAGATAACTCTCTTCACAGTAACAAAATATTTGCTAAGGACTTTTAAAAGTTAATGATTTACATCAAATGTCCTATTAAAAGGAGTTTTTAATTGAGAGGTAGAAGAATGCAAAAAACATGTAATCTCTTCTCCACATTGGCAGGCCTTGGGATTAGTACTATGTAATCCTTTTTAAATTACCACAAACTGGATTTTGATATTGTAATATATTCATCATCAGTGTTAATATTAAGCACATGATGACATCTCATGTCCAGAAAAATCCATCAGTTCAGTTCAGTCACTCAGTCATGTCTGAATCTTTGCAACCCCATGAACCACAGCACGCCAGGCCTCCCTGTCCATCACCAACTCCTGGAGTCCACCCAAATCCATGTCCATTGAGTCAGTGATGCCATCCAACCATCTCATCCTCTGTCGTCCCCTTCTCCTCCTGCCCTCAATCTTTCCCAGCATCAGGGTCTTTTCAAATGAGTCAGCTCTTCGCATCAGGTGGCCAAAGTATTGGAGTTTCAGCTTCAACATCAGTCCTACCAATAAACACCCAGGACTGATCTCCTTGAGGACGGATTGGTTGATCTCCTTGCAGTCCAAGGGACTCTCAAGAGTCTTCTCCAACACCCCAATTCAAAAGCATCAATTCTTCGGCACTTAGTTTTCTTCATAGTCCAACTCTCACATCTATACATGACACTTGCAAAACCATAGCCTTGACTAGACAGACCTTTGTTGACAAAGTAATGTCTCGGCTTTTCAATATGTTCTCTAGGTTGGTCATAACTTTCCTTCCAAGGAGTAAGCGTCTTTTAATTTCATGGCTGCAATCACCATCTGCAGTGATTTTGGAGCCCAGAAAAATAAAGTCAGTCACTGTTTCCACTGTTCCCTCATCTATTATCTGATCATAATAGTCTCTGATTTATACTAGTCTCTGTTCAGTTCATAAACACAAGTAGGTAAATTCCAACATCACTAATAAGGTGCACAAGGCCTGCATGGTCTCAGTTCTAACCCTGCTTATTTACCTGTAGCAGACAAGTTTGTGCCTCATATAACATCTCTGTAGTCCATCTCTGATTTCATCTGCAGCTACTGTGGAGAGTTCATGTCCACAGTTTATGTTTCCAACTGATCTCTTGATGGCAACATCCCATCTGAAATATACATTGGAAATCCTTAACTTGCCTTCCTGTCCAAGGATTCTCCTCCTGGGGTGGAATACAGTGCCAGGCTGGGAGAGTTCCCACAGAAATATGGAAATATGGAGGAATTAATGCCTTAAGATAAGATCAATTGATAGGAGTGCCTATAAGTAAATATCCCAGCCTTCTTTCCTTTAGGAGGAGATCTTAAAGAACTATTATTTATCTTTCTCAGGAGGTGTGATGAAATTGAGCCCCAATTATACAAATAATTATTCTTATATCAGTTTTTTCTTCTTAATCAAATCACCGTTCCTGTTCTTTCAATCCTGCTTTATGGGACCACCTTTCTAATAAAATACCAACATCAATATCTACATCACTGGCTTGGGCTCTGCTTTAGAGAGAATCTGAACAAAGACTTCCCCACCCCAATCATCTCTCTGACTTTTTCTCTTCTTTCACTTTACTGATTTTCATCATTTGAGCTAAATTGGAACTGCCTGGAACAGTCTCTCAAGACCTCTTCTTTTACCCATATCTTAACTTCATTTAGATTTTCTCACAATTATAAAGTTATAGCATAGGCACCAACTTTTTCATGATGTTCTTCCAAAGTAAGCAGGTACACTTTCTCAAGTGCTACTGTGGTGCAGTTAGTAAAGAATCTGCCTGTGAATGCAGGAAGTACAAGAGAAGTGGGTTCGACCCCTGAGTTAGCAAGATCCCTTGGAGAAGAAACTGGCAACCCACTCCAGTATTCTCACCTGGGAAATCCCATGGACAGAGGGGACTGGCAGGGTACAGTCTATGGGGTCTGAGTTGGACACAACTGAGCACCTGAGCACACACGGTACGAGGATTCATATATCATTATACTGATAACATTGAATAATAATAAAATATTACTTGTTATTCTTTTAGTCCCTACTAGCTTGTATATCTTTCATTATTGTAATAAAGGATAGTAAATTTTGCTATCAAGGGCACCAAAAAGTAAGAGCATTATGTTTGGAGATGTTAGTCATTCTCCCTTGTTAAACAACATTTTAGACATTTAGCACTGTCCTCAGACACTACATTTGTTACTCAAAACCATCTCTACTGACAGCTTTACTTTTATCTTTATCTTCTATGAAGGTCTCTAAGTGTAAAATTATGTTTCTGGATCAAACCTAGTAATATTGAAAATGCATTATCATTTAACCCACTTATTCAACAAGTAACAAGTGAATTAACAAGTGAAATTAACAAGTAGTTAATTTCATCTGTATGTCAGGCCATGCAATTAACATTGGTGATACACAGTTAAATAAGACGTTCCCTGCTGCTGCTGCTGCTGCTAAGTCACTTCAGTTGCGTCCGACCCTGTGCGACCCCATAGACAGCAGCCCACCAGGCTCCTCTGTCCCTGGGATCCTCCAGGCAAGAATACTGGAATGGATTGCCATTTCCTTCTCCAATGCATGAAAGTGAAAAGTGAAAGTGAAGTTGCTCAGTCGTGTCAGACTCTATGTGACTGCATAAACTATACCCTACCATGGGAGTTTCTAGGCAAGAGTACTGGAGTTGGTTGCCATTTCCTTCTCCCTATGCACTTAAAAATCCAGTAGTGAGATTCAGGTGATGAAGTAAGCCTTTGATCTAAACACAATCATTATCTGCTCTGTAATAAAGAGAAATCTGTAGCAAAGACAAATTAAGCAATGTGTGCAAAGTAAAGCAAAAATATAAGAGTTAGAATTCTAACTCAGATAGTCCAAATCTGTAATTCATATGTTTGTAAACCACATTTCAGATGTTTAGATAATTATATAAGAAATTACCAGAGTGTCTGGATGAATGAGGAAAGAAAGCAGTAGTTAATTGGAAAGAGTTTTTAGTTGTTGATAACTGGTACTGTCCATAATTAACCACAAAGGCTTACACGGCACAGTTATTACAAAATGGAAGTCACAAATCTTACCAAAGTAACTATTTTACTTGCATCTATTCACACATGCAATCTAAAATTTTTTAAATGGAGTTTTACCTCAGAAGTGTATTTTTAAAACTCACAAATTCTATTGCATGACAATAGAGAAATGTCATGTATTTCTAGAGAAAATTCATTGTTTTGTCAGAAGCCATTCTTTTGATATTTTTTATTTGCAGCCCTAGTGGATGCTAGGGTGCACTCCCTGGGCTTTGCTATTTCCCTTGCCTTTAGACAAAAAAGAGGCCACCATGCTCAAGAGCAGGCTTCATTTTGGGGGGGCAGTCTACATGCAAAGACACACAGGCCAGATCTTCTTGCCTCCATATGTTGCATGTCTGCTGGGTTACCCCTGATCCATGTTGCATGTCTGTTGGGTTATCCCTGATTCCAAGTTCTTTGCAGCACTGTCTGGGGTCTTTGGTGTGATAGATTGTTTCCTTCTGCCTGGCTTTGCCTCTTTCATGACCCCACAGAAAACACCCTCCCCCACACACATTTCTTCATGTATAAGGGTTTGAAATTTGTCTGTATCCTACTTACAAACTACCAGTTACTCTGTTACCCTTTCAAGAAGGCTAGCAGAAGAAAGGAGACTCCTAGCTCAGGGCTGTGAAAGAAACAAGACTTCTGGTTCAGAGCCAAATGAAGTCATTACTCATAGCAAAGCAAGCAGCATGAGCATAAAACTTGAATCAATTCTCCCATGACCCTCAAGCCCAACAATGGCAAATTAAAGGTCCAGATGGATACCTGCACACACTGTGCATTCCCTTAAAGAGGAACATGTAGGTTAGTGAATCAGGTTTTTTAAAACAAGCACGGAAGAAGCCTACTCTTCATGAAGGGAGACATCATGGCATGCCTCAAGATTTCTTTCTACACATACAACCTTGAGAAATGTCTTATTTAAGAGTAGTCAGGGCCTCATGTTCCAGGCACTCCAGGTAAAACCATGCAGGATTGCTTAGGGTTCTCCCAATACTTTGTACCAGAATTTGCTTCCCAGGGACATCAATCTATCAAACAATACCTCCTGTAAAGCGGACATCACCCATAACTAGTTTTTCAGCTGTTCTCATCATCTTTTGACATATAGCTTGTACATTAGTTATCCGAATATTTCTTTAAAAACTATAGTTGTAGTATAAACTGCTGAGTGTGTTGACAGTCACGTCGTGCTTCAGTTCTACAAGAAATATGTACATATATATAAACTAGTTTTGAAAAAATATTACCGTAGTGTCCTGGATGCCAGAGGGCCACGGTTCCGGAGCCTTTCTCAGGAGTCTCGTACACGTCACGTATCAAGTTAAACCTCAGTCCTCTCAGATTTCTGCTGCTGCTGCTAAGTCGCTTCAGGCGTGTCCGACTCTGTGCGACCCCACAGACGGCAGCCCACCAGGCTCCTCTGTCCCCGGGATTCTCCAGGCAGGAATGCTGGAGTGGGTTGCTGTTTTCTTCTCCCCCTCACAAAACTTGGAGGCATAGTGAGGTCTGGGCTCTCTCAGGAGCACAGTCAGGTGACTAGAAATTGAATCCCGCACGGAAGTCGCGCTCTTGCGGAACTGCCCTGACAGGAGCCGGACACCCCCACGCAGCGAACTGCGCATGCCCGGGCTGCAATTCTCACTCCTTCCAGAACAACGCTCCGGAATCTCCCGGGGCGGCAACACCGACCTATGAGGTCCAGCTGTGGAGCCACAATTCCAGTCCGCCAGCTTCTAAGGCCCGGAAACCTGGTGCCATTCTGACTTGCCCATCCTCCAGGTCAGTTTTTAAATATAAAGAATTGTTAAAGTTTCCCAGGAGAAAAGAATCGCCACACATTGTACTTCCAAACTGGTTTGGGGGAAAAAAAAAAGTTGTAACTTTGAAGTTACTTCGTTTCGTCTCAGCAGTGAGGTAATTTGCCTAAATGCTTGTGATAAATTAATGAAAGTTTAAATCTTAAACCTTGCTGAGGCTTTTATACATATGACAAGCTCTTTTTCTCTGAAGAAGGGGAGGAAAAACGAGTGAGCTTTATTTTTGTGTGGATATGTGAATTTATGTTTCTCATATCAAAACCAAAAAAATGGAATACATGTCTTGGATAATGATTGGATACTACCGCTGTGAACAATTTTAAAATTGTCTTGAATTTTTCTGTGTATTTCCTTGAAAATATGTAGCGCTCAAATTATTTAAAATTATTTTAGGGAGATAATTATTTTTATATCTAAGATAATTATTTTTATATTCCCCCTTCCCCTGTAGTGTAAGGAAAAACAGTGATATAAGGAAGTGTAACAACTAAGAGGAAATACATAGAAAACCAGTGAAGATTTCTCAGTGAGAGAGAAAATGTTCATGTAAAATATACTTTGATTTGTAGGAAAGAACAAAGGTTAGAACAGAGGCAATAGCTGCATTATATCAATACATACACCCTGTGTGTTATCAAATTTCTTATTTTTTAACCTAAATAGATCAGGTATTCAATATGTCCCTGCAGCAAAAAAAAAAAAAAAAGGCAGCATACTTTTATACATTGATTTCACCAAAATCCAATATTATAATTTTTCTTTTTCTTTCTTTTTCTTTTTTTTTTGAGTTGGGAGAGGGCTTGCAATATTTAATGAGTTAGGGTTTAGACCAGGTTTTAGGTTAATATGTTACTCCAAATTTGTAATATAAAAGTTCAGGATCAAGTTTTGATATAACAAGAAGAAAATGAGCCTTGAGTGCTTTGACCAAATTCTTGCCATGAATCAGAATATCCCTGTAACAGAAGGTTGAGTGAAACCATTACTACTTCTACCTTGGGGCTTGTTTCTTACTGGTTGCAGGAGAGATTATTGAAGGCAAAGAGAGAGCTAAGAGAACACCTCAAGAGAGAGGTAAGCCAGGCCGAGGAAGATAATGGCCAAGGAGGGCTGGGGTGTACAACTTTTAAGGCAAAGTTTTTTGCTTAATCCAGGTGGTTGTTGATTGACAGTCTTAATTAACAGCAGCTGCCAGTTATATAATAAGAGGCCCTATTGAGCAGGCCCTGCCCATAATTAAGTCAGTTTAATTAGATGCATGTATCCATAGAATATTTATGAACATTTTAATAAGCCCAATGGCTGCCAAAGGTTATCTAAGGACAAGATAACAGTGAGATGTGCACATGTGCCTCTGCTTGGCTGGTGGGGGATTTTTCCAGGCCCATGACCATTTTGGAGGACTGATGGGGGTCTGTTTTGGGCAGGTTGGTAAATAGCGGGATTAGGAGGCTATTGAATATTCAGCCCATGGGGCTGCCTGTCATATGCGCATAGCTAACTTCTTATCTAACAGAACTTCTTTTGTTTGTACCAGAACTGGTTATTAGGGTCTAAAGAGACTCTGATATTTGATAGTAATGTGGCAACAATTATGGAGAAGGAAATAGCAACCCACTCCAGTATTCTTGCCTGGAGAATCCCATGGACAGAGGAGCCTGATGGGCTGCTGTCCCTAGGGTCGCATAGAGTCAGACACGACTGAAGCGACTTAGCAGCAGAAGCAGCAGCAGTGGCAACAATTTGGTCCAAATCCCCTTTTAAAGCCCACTCAGAAATGGAAGATCCATGTGTGTCCACAATCAAATTGCACTCAATTCTCAGTAACTTTGAGGAGAGTTTTCTTTAACTGTGGGCTTCCCTGATAGTTCAGTTGGTAAAGAATCTGCCTGCAATGCAGGAAGCCCCAGTTCAATTCCTGGGTCTGGAAGATCCACTGGAGAAGGGATAGGCTACCCACTCCAGTATTCTTGGGTTTCCCTTGTGACGACTCAGCTGGTAAAGAATCCACCTGCAATGTGGGAGACCTGGGTTTGATCCCTCGGTTGGGAAGATACCCTGAAGAAGGGAAAGGCTACCAACTCCAGTATTTTGTCCTGGAGAATTCCATGGACTGTATAGCCCATGGGGTCACCAAGAGTCGGACACAACTGAGCGACTTTCACTTTTCCTTAACTGCCTATCTCACGTGGCAAATCTGTGAGCCCTTACTCCACAGCTGAGAATAGGAACAGTGTTCCCCTTCTCCTTGAATGATACTGCCCCATTATGAGGGTATTGAGTGAGTATAGTAGCCTTCTCAGCTTGCATCTCTGAATGTGGAACTTTTGCCCAATAAATGAGTTGAGGCAAGGCCAATAAAGACCAGAAAAATCTCAGCCTAGAGTAGATCCTCTGCTTGGTGGAAAGGGTGGGTTGAGGAAGGAAGCCCCTAAATTGTTGCAACACTCACCAGGAGTTTAGCCTCTGCCATTTGGGGGTGGAGTGGAGAAGAGAAATTCAAGTGGCCTGCCCCTTATGTTGATATACCATATCTTTGACTGAGCGGTAAAGGGAGAGGGAAACCCTATTTTACTGGTCATACTGCCTAGATTGGAGTTTCTATGATCATATCTTTAACAGTCAAGCCTTATTACTTTAGTAGAGACAAACATTCACATCAGTGGTTAGGGCATGGGACTGAGAAAGTAAGTCTAGATAAGCCTAAAAATGTTGTTGATGAGAGAAACTTGTCAGAGGGACCAGGCGTGGTGGGGGCTGTGCTTACCACACAAGGGTAGGGAGAATAGGTGAATGAGGGAACAGGTCATAGTCAAGTGCCGTAGGTTTGCAGTGTTCTTACCAAAATTTAGTAAATTTTCTAAAATAAATGTTTCTTAACATTCTCTATGTCATTAGAATAATTTTCAGAGTCTTTGAGTAGTTATCTTTTTTATACTTTTTAGCACTTGTCACCAGTGTTTCCCTGGGACTGGGTCTGCAGAGATACTCAAGTTTCTGCCATCCCAAACACCTAAATTTAATAAGAGCATTCTTAATACAGCCATTGGAACAGATTCAGATTTTTGAGAGATAGTTGAGATATTAAGTTTATCAACCCACAAGAACTGAGCCAATCAAAGCAAATTATTTTATTTTATTTTAGCAAATTATTTTATAGGTTCTCAAAACTTCAAAAAGAAATCTTGTTTAGTCCAATAGATAATTTTTTTGTGAGTCAATTTTGAACACTGCCAAACATATTTATTTGGCCTAAAATTGTTGATATTAACCATACCCTTCCCTACATGCTAATTTTCTTTGATAAGTTATAGTCTATAAAATTTATGAATTCAGTCTAAATTATCAACAAAACAGAAATCATGTATGTGCTATGTAACATACTATTTGTGGACCAGAAAATACAGAACTCCCGCATTAGTCTATGTCCTACCCCTTTGATCTGAGTGACTTTGAATGGTTATTCTTTCAAGTTATACCCTTATCTGGAACTTGAGATTTGCCTAGATGATATCCAGGTCAGTTGGAACTTTAACAGTCTTTGATTCTGTGAGATAATAGCCTGACATTCAAGTAGAAATATTAAGGAGAGAGTTGGAGATAAGGGATTAGAAGCTTACTGAGAGTTCAGAAGTAGAGCTTTATATTAAAGACTGATTGTTATTGATTTTTTTAAAGAAACAAGAGTAGATTTGCTTTTTGTAGAAAGACAAATGGAAAAAAGAAAATCATCAGAAAGACAGACACAAGTACAATGAAAAATCAGGACATTTAAAAGTCTTTGAACTTAAAGATAGTTTCAAGAAGGAAAACTGATCAAAATGGTCAAGAGACAATCCACAGCATATTTAGAAAAAAGGACTTCTGATCTAACAGTTTTGCAAAGCATGTAGCAGTTTTGAAGAGTGGAGAGAGAAGTAGTAAGTTTGTCAGAAATAAAGGAAAAACTAAATAAAGAAGAACTTTGATTATATAAGAAAGAGGAGTGATAAGAGTGTCCTGGAGCTTTGATTACATACTCCTTTGAAAGGAGCTAGTAAATGCATCACTTGAAATAAATTTAATAATCCTTTTCCTGAATTGTAAATGGAATACTTTTATTTTTCCTGAATTAACCTCTTTTTTATGTTAGAGGGAACCTATTTATATAATTATTGTATTTGGTGTATAATTTATTCTTATCATGTTCATATTTTCATAGGTAAATTGTATTTCTATTATGACTCCTTTATCCTCTGTTTTATAGATTGCATCTTATTTTTATGTAATTAGTTCAGTTATAATTTATAAATTTAGTTATATTTGAATTACTATATTGTGTAAAAGAAATCTGGATACACCAATTTGATTAATTGTTCATCAATAGAAACAGTATATCCAAAATAATATCATGATTTTAAAAGAATATGCTACAGCCTACACAGTTTAATTTTAAAAATTATTCAAATGTATGTGCTTTTATTATTTTTTTCTCATTCTTCCATTTCTCACTTTGGAATTTACCACACCCCATCTGCTGGTAGGCTGTAACACTCCTACAATTTTCCTCAGCCGCTTTCTTGGCAAGATTTCCTCTAAATGGAAGTATTGATACAAAATTCCAAATTATTTCACTGATTTTTCTTCTTTTCTAGTGAGACATCATGTTACTGATATTGAGAACTTGTTCCATTATTAAGTAGCTTATTGAGAAGAAACTATATTCTTTCATGGTTATAATCTTTACATCTTTTTTTAACCTAGAGAACAAATTTTGAAGGAAAGATGCAAAACCAGCCTTTAAGCATCTGAAGGGCTATCAGATGGACTGGAATACATACTTTTCAAATAGTAGAACTTGGACAAAGCAGTAGAAGTTGCATTATTTTGACTCAGCATAGGGAGCTTTATGACAATGGAACAGATAGCCTCCAGAAAGAACAAACTCTCCCTAAGTGATGCTGAGGGAATCAGACATCCTCAAGAAGAAATCACTGGACTAGCAAGACACTATATCAGAAATATAAAATTTGCAGTCAAAAGTCACTTTAGAAATACATAGCTTCTTACATTTACAAATGAGCTAAAGGCAAATGCCCATGATCATTCATCATAATGAACTTTAACTTAACTGATTATTATATTCACCTGCATTTTGTTGTGTGCTTGTGTGTGTGCAGTGAGGGCATGGTTGTTGGTAAGCTACAATTTACTGACTCATCCCAAGACTGCATAATTGGAATTTCTGTGGATGGGTATGGAAATGTAGTTTCCAAAAATCCACTAAGTTTGGCAACCACTGATATTGCTAAGGATACCAGGTTCTCAGTCACATCTTCTTTTAACCATTTGGCATTGGTTAAGTCCCTTCCACATAAAATATATGACTTTTTCCTTTAAAACAGTATTTCTGTAATCAGTGAAATTTATGATCTATTCAAGACTCCCTAGAGTCCCTTGGACTGCAAGGAGATCCAACCAGTCCATTCTAAAGGAAATCTGTCCTGAGTGTTCACTGGAAGGACTGATGTTGAAGCTGAAACTCCAATATTTTGGCCACCTGATGCGAAGAGCTGACTCATTTGAAAAGACCCTCATGCTGGGAAAGAGTGAAGGCAGGAGGAGAAGAGGGTGACAGAGGATGAGATGACTGGATGGCATCACGGACTCAATGGACATGAATTTGGGTAAACTCTGGGAGTTGGTGATGGACAGGGAGGCCTGGCATGCTGCAGTCCATGGGGTCGCAAAGAATCATACACGACTGAGCGACTGAACTGAACAATGTTATTTTGGGACTCTCAGGTGGCTCAGCGGTAAAGAATCCATCTGCCAGTAGAGGAGATATGGGTTCATTCCTGGGTTGGAAAGATCCCCTGGAGGAGGAAATGGCAACCCACTCAAATATTCTTGCCTGGGAAATCCCATGGATGGAGGAACCTGGTAGGCACAGTTCATAGGATTGAAAAGAGTCAGAAATGACTGAGCACAGTTATTTTAAACTGGATCAACATAGGTTGCCCAGTTAGGCCACGTTCAACTTTAATTATAAACTGTTCTGTGAAATATAGAACTTAACAATAAATTATCCTAATATGAGACTAAACAAATGTGAGGCCAGGAAACCACTCTGAAAATAAATTAATAAAATTAGATCTAAACATACTCTAATCTAAGAGTTGTTAACAGATACAGAGAAGAAGATAACTTATTTATGTCTATTTTTTTTTGCTAGTTTCTACAATTTCTTTTGATATTCCCTTCATCTTTAATAAATAGCTGCTGGTTTCTGCTGTCTTCTAAGACTTGTTTTTTTGTTATAATCAACTCCCTAGTATCCTTTACCAATGTCACCTGCAGGCTCTAAAGCCATGAACTTTTTGAAGAGAGGGATTCTAATTTGTAAGAGTCCTGCTTGCGAGATCATGCTAGAAGCTGGTTAAAGTAGAGCAGAATTGGTTTGATAGTGCCCAGTTCAGAGGAAGTTGAATGAACTACATTCTAGATGTGTAGTTCCTCTATATTAAGTTAAATATGTTTCATTCAATTATTTGATGAGGTGATCATTTTGTAATGCTGTTTTTAACAAAACTTGTCCTTTGGTACCACTAAATCTTCCCTCTATGTCTTTCTTTTTAAGTCATATCTTACTCATCCATTTATGTTAATCTAGTTTATTTATCTATGTGCAAACACTTACATAAATCTCTTCTTGTGTAGCCTTAAAAGTCTAAATCATTTCTTTGATCTCTAGTTTTCTCATGTACAAAATGACTGAATTTTACTTCTTGTCCAGGGAAGCTTTATCCTCTCTAATTTGACATTCTCTTGAAATAACTTGCTCAAGCAAAGAAATGAGCTTATATTTATAACTCAGTCATTGGTAAGGGCCTAAGTGAGGAATACAAACACAGCACATTCTCTTAAGATCTCTAGAATTAAAAGTCTTAAATTCACACTATTCCAATGTAATTCATTTATGTTTTCTACTTATTTGGTCATACCTATTTAGCATATGTGTTATCTGCTATTAACAATTCATTTTGAGTTTTAGGACTATTATATAGATAGATAGATGACAGACAAAGACCTTCCCCATCTAGATAAAGTTAACCAATCTTCTAGTATAACTAGGACCAATGTCATATGTCCTTATTACTTTTAAATTATCTAGAGTGTCCTTAATTCTCTGGTTGAAAAACTTTCTATGGTGGTCATTTTTTTAGTACATTTATTTATTTTTATTGGAGTATACTTGCTTTACAATGTTGTGTTATTTTCTGCTGTACAGGAAAGTGAATCAGTTGTAGGTATACACATATTTATTGAGTACATTTTGAACATATCTCTAGCTTTGTGTATTACTGCTTTGCCCCATGAGCTTTTAACTGATTGTCAGTTTTTATAACATGTCAAAGAGAGCCATTTACCCATTTGACAATGCCTGTCAGTCAATCCTTATGAAGTTGTAAATAGTGTGAAAAATGTCATTGTTCACCAAGTAAGTTGAAAAAACAGTGTTAAATTTTTCATCAGAAATTTTTAGAGCAACAATAACCAACAGAGACAGGTTGGGAGAAAACAAATGCACACAAGTTGGAATAACATATATGTATAGTTGATGTATTTTTATCTTACTTAAGAAGAATAGTATATTTTCTGTTGTTAGTATATAGATGAAGCAGTCAAAAATATTAGAAATAAGAGAAATTTGAGTATTCTCTGTAATTTATTTTTTTAAATATTTATTTATTTAGCTGTGCAAGATCTTTTACTTGCAGCATATGAACTGTTAGTTGTGGCATGTGGGATCTAGTTCTTTGACCAGGGATAGAACCCAGGCTAGGAGCGTGGAGTCTTAGCCACTGGACCACCAAGGAAGTCCCGTCTCTATAATTTAAAGTGTAAAATCAACCCAAAATAAACTAAAGCAGACAATATGCAAATTGCTTAAAGAAACATAGTAATCCCAATGTCAATTTAAGCATATTAAATTATTCAAATACAGAAATAAGTCAAGGAGGGAAATGACCCATGATCATGTAGCATCCATGGATGGACTAAAAAGGTGTACTGGTAGTGCCTTCAGCTGATGAACTGGGAGTGATATAGCCCTTTGACAAAGACTCCATATGATAAGACCATTGTGAACAAGCCTGATTCTGAAATGTAGTCTTATCCTAACTAGGTTTCTACACAGTGAAACTAATCTGATTATTCCAAAAACTATCTCCCATTTTTGGTGATAATTCTTATAGAAAAATAACACTATGTTATGGAGAATACAGGATTGTCAGCTGGGTGGCATATTTTGAATATTATGAGATATACACATAATATTTAATAATTTGGCTTCATGAACTAATACATTAGTCTTATGATTTGGTAAAAAGGACGTTTCCCTTGAGAGAAAAATTTATTGTCATTTTACTAACAAAAGTCAAGTTTCCGAACATGTAAGACTGACCTGGAAAATGATAAATTCCCCAAGGTCTATGTGGAGAAGGAAATGGCAACCCACTCCAGTACTCTTGCCTGGAAAATCCGATGATGGAGGAACCTGGTAGGCTGCTGTCTATGACGGGTTGCACAGAGTCGGACACGACTGAAGTGACAGCAGCAGCAGCAGCCCAAGGTCTATGAGATATCTTAAGAGATCTTTTGATATTCTTTCCCTCAGGAAAGGAGAACATAACTGTAAACATCGGATTCAGACTTTTCATTTCCACATTTCTGTATCAAAACAAAGCAAATGCTTTCAAATTCACAAATACTTTGACTCAAGAATATTATGCTAGCATAATATTTATTGTTTTATCTTGTGCACCCTTATCTATGAGGGCAGTGACCTTCCTGAATAAAACTATATTCTTCATATAATTCAGCATCAGTTCTAAGAATGTTTGCTATGTGTATTTTAATTACACGTGTATTCAAAGCTATACAAGTTATTGTCATTGTTATTTTTCTGCAGAAAGTATTTAATTTTGAAGGGGTCATTTTGTCCTTAATCTTAAAGTCACAATTTGGGATATTTTTCCTTATACTTGATGTATAACTTTAGTGTTTCTTAAATTCAGACCTGGTTATGATAAATTCTATTAGTTGGTGTGTGTGTGTGTGTAAAATATCTTTATTTTACACTCACTTCTGAAGAAAATCTGATTGGATAAAGACTTTCCTCCAGTCTGGAAAAAGACTTTTGCTAGTCCCTCATTGTATCTCCAAATTTGAAGTCATTTAATTGTCTTCCAAGACAGAAGGCAGTGTTTCATTGTTTCATTGAGAGATTAGCAGTCAATCTTACTAAGCTACTGAAGGTAGTATATCCTCTCTTTTTGTTTGAAAAATGATAATCTTAAGATTTTCTGTGTCTTTTCTTCAGTATGTTTATACTTTTGTGTCTAGTGTGATTTTCTTTGTATTTGCAGCAATTGTTGAATATATGTTGGATATCTTTCATCAGTTTTGGAAAATTACCACCTATGATCTCTTCACTTATGTTACCTTCCTTTTCAATCCACACTTGCTACTTCACTTAAAGCTAATATACAAGCAATTATACCTCTCTTATTAGGTATATATTATCTTCAATTAAACCCGATCTCATGTTTGCTTAATATCAGATACTGTATTTTAAGTTCAAATTTCCCTTTGCTTCTTTTTTGAGTTTCCATTTTCTGCTGAAATAATAATGCATTTTATTTCCTAGAACAGAGTTGGCAATATTTTCTATATAAAGAGCAAGATAATAAATGTTTTACTGTTTGTGGGCTATGTACAGCCCTGTCCCAAAATTGTCTTTGTGTTACCATCATTATTGCTACTGTTGTGTCTTTGTCTTTACAAACCTTTAAATGAGTAAAATATGTTTAGCTCACAGACTGTTTATTCATCACAGCTGGTTTAAAGTCCATGTCTTATAAGACTATTATCTGGATATGCTATGATTTTGTATTTATTTATATTCTTTCTCTTGATTTTTTAATTCAGATCACTTGGTCATCTTTTTTTTTTTTTTTAATTTTTTTATTAGTTGGAGGCTAATTACTTCACAACATTTCAGTGGGTTTTGTCATACGTTGATATGAATCAGCCATAGATTTACACGTATTCCCCATCCTGATCCCCCTTCCCACCTCCCTCTCCACCCGATTCCTCTGGGTCTTCCCAGTGCACCAGGCCCGAGCACTTGTCTCATGCATCCCACCTGGGTTGGTGATCTGTTTCACTTGGTCATCTTATAAGTCAGATTATTTTTTATTGATGAATAAGTATGATAGATAAAGAACAGAATGATATGATTTCATTCTAGATAAGGTATAAGTTTGCTTCAGGCATGTGGCTATAAGTCAATTAACAATCCTGGATTACCAGACTATAATTAGTAATCAGAATGATTTAAAACTTGTCTTTCAAATGATGTCAGCAATATGGCCAAATAAGGCATCCCTCCTGTGTCCCACCCCACACAACAATCCTTCATTCATACACAACACGTTGTGGGCTCTGTGGGATCCAACACCATATACCAAGGAACCCAGAAGGAGTTTCACCTACTCATGCATCAGGCAGTAGGTGTACAGACTTTAGTCCCAGCTGTGAAACCTGCTGTAGTCTATAGTCTGGTTCCAGCCTGTCTCAGTGTGGTCCAGGAGTCCCTGGAGAACACTGTTTTAAACAATAACCCACATATGAAAGGACTTATAAAAATCTAAGAGACCAGAAGAAAAATTCCAGTATACCACCGAAGCAAAAATATTCATTTGATTCATTTAAGAGAGTAAGAGGAACAGTTTGACTTCATCCACATTATACCTCCCTCAAGGTATTTAGCAAAACTGTATGTCAAGAGACCTTTCTTAGCCCAAGATTTTTCACACTGGGGAAAGTGAGGCCTTGTGAGTGGAAGTTTGGAGTCCCAGTTATGTGGGACACAGCCAAAGATGTCCTTTTCTCTCTTGCCCCGTGTAGGGCATTAAGTCATGAGCTACAAGACTAGAGGTATGGAGAGGCTGGTAGAGCAGCAGATAATGATGCTCAGAGGGCAATCAAAGGAGACATATCTTATTTACCATATTGCAGCCTCCATCAAGAAGCCCGTAAATGAGCTGCTGGAGATGCTTTGCCTGTAGTTTCTCACAACTGGCCCATGGGCAGCACCAGTGCTCTGCAAGCCAGACCCACACACCCCCAACTCTGTGGCTCTCTCCCTGTGCATGTCCTGATAATGATAGAAGTAAACTTTGAAAAGTGTCTAGTGAGAACATGCAGAAAATTAACGCAAACATGTAGAACAGAAAGAGACCACAAACTTGAACTTATACACTGTGATCAAAGAGGATACAAGAATAGTTGATTATATTCAAATCAATAATGTGATATGCAGATTAATAGAGTGAATAAAAAAATTGTATCATTTTTATCAGATGCAGAAAAAGTCAGTTGAAAAAACATAGCATTCTTTTAGGATAAAAATCTTCAACAAAGTAGGAATAGAAGGAACATACATCAACATAATAAAGGCCATACATAAAAATCCTAGTTAAGATAGTTTGATAATGGAAGATGGAAAACTTTTCCTCTAAGCTAACAAACAAGACAAGGATGTCCACTCTTTCCACTCCTATTCAATATACTATTTGAAATTCTAAACAGAGTAGTTTGGCAATAAAAGACATCTAAATCATAAAGGTAGAAGGAGAGTATCTGTTTTCAGATAATATGACCTTATTTATGAAAAGTCCTACACTCCACCAAAAAAATATTAGAACTAACGAAAAACTTTAGTAAAGTTGCAGAATATAAAATCAACATATAGAAATTATTTATGTTTTCATATCCTAACAGGGAAATATCTGTAAAAGTAAAGAGGCATTTACATTTATGATACCATGAAAAACAGTAGAATGTTGTTGTTCAGATGTTAAGTCATTTGCAGCCCCATGGATTGCAGCATTCCAGGTTTACTTGTTAACAGGTTAACTTCCTCTACTATCTTCCGCAGATTGCTCAAATTCATGTCCATTGAGTTGGTGATGCTATCTAACTGTCTCACTCTGCTCCCCCCCTTCTCCTTTTGCCTTCAGTCTTTCACAGCATCAGGGTCTTTTCCAGTGAGTCGGCTCTTCACATCAGGTGGCCAAAGTAGTGGATCTTCAGTTTCACCTCAGTCCTTCCAATGGATATGTAGGGTTAATTTCCTTGAGGATTGACTAATTTGATCTCCTTGCAATCCACGGGGCTCTCAAGAATCTTCTCCAGCACCACAATTCAAAAGCCTCAATTGTTCAGCACTCAGCTTTCTTTATGGTCCAAATTTCCCACCCATACATTACTACTGGAAAAACCATCTCTTTGACTAAACAGACCTTTGTTAGCAAAGTGATGTCTCTGCTTTGGAATACACTGTCTAGGTTTGTCATAACTTTCTTTACAAGGAGAAAACATCTTTTAATCTCATGGCTGCAGTCACTGTCCACAGTGATTTTCAAGACCAAGAAAATAAAATCTGTCACTGCTTCCACATTTTCCCCTTCTATTTGCTATGAAGTGATGGGACCAGATGCCATGATCTTAGTTTTTTTGAACACTGGGTTTTAAGCCAGCTTTTTCACTTTTCAGTAATTATTTGACCCTCATCAGTAATTATTTACTTCCTCTTTACTTTATGCCATTAAAATGGTGTCATCATCTTTACTTTTGAGGCACCAGTTTGAATCTACCTGCCAATGCAGGGGAAATGTGTTCGATTCCTTGGTCAGAAAGATTGCCTGAAGGAGGAAATGGCAACCCACTCCAGTATTCTTGCCTGGAAAACTCCCATGGATAGCGGAGACTAGCAGGCTACCGTCCATTGTGTTGCACAGAGTCAAATCCAACTGAGTGACTAAGCACACACTGTGTACATATGTATATATACATACATGAATTTGTATGAACATAACATATAATATTTTGTCATGAGAAAAAAAAGGAATACTGACATTTGTGACAACTTGCATGAACCTTGAGGACATTATACTAGGTGAAATAAATAAGACAGTGAAAGATAAATACTTTGTGATCTTACTTATATGCAGGATTTATAAAAGCCTATGTCATAGAAACAGAGTAGAGTGGAGGTTGCCCAGGGATCTGGGTAAGGGAAATGGAAGATATGGGTAAAAAGCCTATAAACTTTCAGTTGCAAGATTTGAATAAGTTCTGGGGATCTAATGTACCACATGGTGACTATAGTTAATAGTGCTGTATTATATAGTTGAAAGGTGCTAAAAGAGTAAAGCTTAAATGTGTTTGCCATAAACATGGTAATTATGCAAGGTGATGAAGGTGTTAATTGAGCCTACTATGCTAATTATTTTGTACTATTTACATATACTAAATCATCATGTTGGACACCTTAAGCTTACACAGTGTTATGTCAATTATATCTCAATAAAACTGGAAAAGAAGAATAGCACTTTGGTCCCTTGGAGAACAATTCTATTTCTAATTCACCCACATATCTAGTGTGTAGTATTTTGTGATCCTAGATGAAAAGAGTCCCTTGGGCTGCAAGGAGATCCAATCAGTCCATCCTAAAGGAAATCAGTTCTGAATATTCATCGGAAGGACTGATGCTGAAGCTGAAACTCCAATACTTTGGCCACCTGATGCGAAGAACTGACTCATTGGAAAAGACCCTGATGCTGGGAAAGATTGAAGGCCGGAGGAAAAGGGGATGACAGAGGACGAGACGGTTGGATGGAATCACTGACTTGATGTACTTGAGTTTGAGAAAACTCTGGGAGTTGGTGATGGACAGGGAGGCCTGGCGTGCTGCAGTCCATGGGGTCACAAAGACCCAGATACGACTGAGCGACTGAATTGAACTGAGATGAAAAGCTAGGGGACTTACCTGCTCCTTTTCTTCCCTTGATAGGGTCCAAACTCCAATGCTTGTCTTCCAACCCAGGGGTCTCTCAAAATGTTTAGTTTCTCGGTATCTCAGGAATCTCTTCTAGAATTGATATATGTCTCTAAAGGAATAATGGCCCCACAAATTTCTCTCATTTCTTTGGATATTTGTCCTTTTGAACTTGCCCAAGTAATTCTGCAGCACTTTCATAGCTATGATAATTTCAAATAGATGTACTTTTTTTTTTTTTTTTAAGACTTTCTGCTTACTGGTAGCAGTTTATTTGGTCTGATTGTTTTATGTTTACGTCAAGGAGTATTTTAAATTCACCTACATATCAAACAACTTAGACGAGTCCAAAGATATAGCAAAAATATAATTCTTGTTTTACAAATGATGTTATCGATGTATAAAGTAAAAATGGTGTCTTTTCCAATAGCTTGTTTATATTAAGACTAATATAAGAACTGCGTATTTTTCTTTATATTCCAGTATGTGTTTGTTTTTTTTTTCTCAATATCATGCTGTCCTCTTTAAAAGCACTCAGATATCCTCTTCCAGGGGTACCGAAGTTAAATTTTTTCTCATTCTTGTTATTGCTTCTTATCAAAAAAAAAAAAAAAAGATCAGTAGCCCTTTTCTTGCATGTATTTTATTCTCCATAAAATATTCTCATGCAATTTAAAAATTATTCTTAATACCAAAAATTTGCAGTAAAATTGCTGTGGTATTACATTAATCAGTAGTGCCAGTGCTTTTAGAAAGAATTTATGAATATCTATAAAAATGAAACAATTATACATCTCTGGATGTATCCTTGGATTTCCAGAGATAATCTTTGTATCCTATCCATCAATCCCCAGTGTCTTGTCTCAGGGTTACATAGAAATTTTGGAAATTAACAAAATGGTTTGATATACTAGGCTTTGACTTATATGTAATGAAAGTTTCTGAGAAGAAATTTCCAGATCTTTTGATGTAGGGATTAAGCAAAAATGCATCTAATGAAAGAATTGATGATATGTTTACCTGAGTACTCTTGGTCACCAAGATGTAAAAATGAACTCGCATACATTCATATAAAATGCATTGTGTATTGTAAACTTGTGGCCATCATGGAAACGTAATTTGGATGCTAGTCTACAGGAAGGCTCAAGGAAATCAGACCCAGAAGGGTGGGAGCCAGAGACAGTTACCTCTGTAATTCTGAGAAGCTGCATCATATTTGGCTCTCTCTCCTTCTCTCACTCTGTCACTCATTGTCATCCTCATCTCTCCTTTCTAATGTGAATCTTCTCTTTTCTGCTCGCCTCTCACCCAGTCAACTCCCTTTTTTATACTTAACGTGGTTTTTGCTTTCTCATTTATTTCTCTTCCTTGTGAATTGGGAATGCTTTTACAAAAGTTCAAGTCCAAAATCCACATTATCATTTACTAATACTTAAAAAAGACGAACTGCAATCTCATCATTCATTTCAGGTTTTCAGGGGAAATAAATTGATTGGTTCTCAACTAGGGAAATAATGATCGTAACTTAGGTGTTAACTTTGGTCCATCAGTCTTGCCCTGAGGGATGGCAAACATTGGAAAATTAGGTAAATATTATGGCTACATGCTAGAGATTATGGGTACTATTGTCTGGTACCAGATACGGTTAAATTTTAGAATGAAAGAGATAGGGATGTAGTATCAGCTCTCTAATGCTGTATTCTAAGCTAAGCTAACAGTAGTCTGTCTGGCTTTGCCCTCAGCAAGTAGGTCAAGTTCACAAACTGTTAGCCTATGAGCTTAGTATGTCAGAGAATGCATTCGTGCTGAACAGCTGAGGTATTTTTCTTTGTTTTATTTTGAATTTAATATCTGTATTTGTGGCATGCACTTCCCGAGTCTACACAAGCCGTGTATGCCAGCAGGTTGCTGTTATTGACTTGTCACAGAAAACATTGAAATTTACAACCACAATGTTAGAGTCCATAATATATGTGGAATTTGCCAAGATTATTGTTATAAAGTTGTCGGAATACTTGGCCTATGGAGACATCCTTACAACTAGGCAGGAAGGATGCTTTCTCTTTACGTAATGTGAACTCAATATTATGATGGACTGTTTTAATATGCTACCTTATTTAATAATGGCAGAAACTCTGAAGATATTTATTATTATCTGTATATGGGAATTAAAAATAGCAATTCTGGGTTTGAGTGCAAGTTCTCCTGCTTACCATCTATGTTTCCTTGGAAAGATACTTAAACTCCATTAGTCTCAATTTCCTCCTTTGTAAAATGGTGGTGATAATACCTGAAATATAGGTTTAATGTCAAAATTAAATGATAAAAATGTTTAAAATTACTTACATATAATAGATAATTAAGCTTTCCCTTGTCTTTGGCTCAGTGATTTCAGACAATACAAATTTAATTATTTGATGAATCATCTATCATCATCTCTACTCTTGAGCTGTGTGGTTACTACTTAAGTTGGAAAGATATTTCCATAATTTTTTTAAGCTTCTATATACTCAGGACCAGTGATACAAATTTGAGTACTGACTGTATTAATCTACTTGTTGTATTAAAGAAGCTATTTAGTCAGAGGAATAGTAGTGAAGTCACTTAAAATCATTTGGGTCAAGGGGTTTTGGTTCTACAACATTATTTTCAGTGTTTTACTGCTCATGAAGGTCAGCACTGCCTTTTTTGAATTTGCTATTAGTTCTGTGTTAAAATTGTCACACTCTAACTGAATTATTTCAGTATCATATCAATAGATCCAGGACAATCCATAATACTAATCTTTTCAAATCATTCTGTTGGAGCATACAATTCATTCTCATATCATGACAGGTGTAAATATGATTATCAGAAGCTATGTGTCCTAGTAGATGGTTTATTTTCTTGGGTGCGTTCATCTTCTCTGGGAAATTCATTTCAACTTATTTTTGCATGAGAAACAGGTTGTTGTTTCAGGTCTTATTCCCTCCTAATGACCTTTTTTATTCACTTGTGTGTTTGACTTGGAGACATGGGAGATTTCATTTGGGGGGGTGGGGTATGATTTTCTTTGTCTGGAGTTTTAAGTGCTTGAGGCTTGTCAGGAGAAAAAAAACTCTTGAGGTAGCCAGGGCCAGATGACCTTAAAAGGTTTACATTCTAATCTGAAGATGATGGGAGGACATTGAAGGACTTTGAGTAGGTTAATGGGCTGACTTTGAATATTCCATATTTCCTAAGTGCCTCCCACATAGTCTTTTGTGAGTTTTACTTTGTTTATGTTTTTGAAAACGTTTCTTGATCACAGTGTAAAAGATATGTTAGAGCAAAAATTGGAATTGTTGTAACTCTAGTGGGCCTTGATTAAGAGCTGAAATAAAACCATGACAGAGATAAAATACCAAGGAAGGAAAATAATTTAAAAATAGGGGAAGAAAGAGAAGGGGGAAATCAGATTCTCAACCATAATATTAATGGAGTAAAAGAAAGCACTTTGCAATCAGAGGGTAGTTTCAGTTTTATAAAATAGTGTTCTCACCATATTCCTCTTTTTGTCTGCTCCCTGGCCCAATTCCTTTACCTTTTCAAATACCTTGCAAAAACACTTTAATTATAGGGAAAAGTGTATGGTACCAGAATTAAATATCAGATATTTTTAGAACATAAATACCTGGCAAGGGTAACATTCCTATATCATGAGTATCAACTAAAATATGGATTTTTACATTACAGATTTCCCAGATTGCATGCTGGTATGGTAGAGATATGGAGATTAGCATTATAAAGCTGAGAGTGGAGCTAAGACGATATATATTCCAAAGGAGAAGAAAGTAATAAAGAGATAGGAAAGCAGATGGGGAAGCTCAAGTTCTCTTTTTCTTTCACTTCTATCTGTCCTATGTAAGGGAACCTGTTTGTTCACCACTATCTATACAGATGTTGGTTAGCAACTCTGAAGGAAGATCCTAGTTAAAATGTGTTCCTCCCCAGTCTGCTATGATGGTCATATATTCCTATTCAAAATAGAGGCCATTGGGTTCAGTTCAGTTCAGTTGCTCAATTGTGTCCGACTCTTTGTGACTCCATCAACTGCAGTACTCCATGCTTCCCTATCCTTCACTATCTCCTGGAGTTTGCTTAAACTCATGTACATTGAGTCAATGATGCCATCCAACCATCTCATCCTCTGTTGCCCCCTTCTCCTCCTGGAGGTAACTGAAATGGTGGCATGATTACAAATAAATCTGCCTGTCTTATCTATCTAGGATATAGATCTATGTATCTATCTTTCTATCTACCTATCTATCTGTCTTCATAATCTTGCCTCTCCCAGTACAGTTCTTTATCTCAGTAGTTCCAGGCTCATTGTTTTGGTAGGGTAATAACACAACTGCCCCAATCTCCACCCTTGCTATAAAGAATGACGTATATACAGAGTAAAGCAGTTTAGATGCTTAAAGTAGGAATGAATCTGGTGTTGCAGGAATATGTAGAGAGACTTCTGTGGCTAGAGCATAATAAACAGATTTTTTGGTGTAATTAGAGGCCAAAAGATATACAGGAATCAGATAATATAAGGTCTCTTAAGACATAATAGTACAAAATAAAGCTACTGGAGTATTATAAGCAGGGGAGGGAAATGATTGATATTTCATTTTGACTGGTGTTTGAGTAGAAAGAAGAATAGAAGGGAGATCAAACAGGAGACTGGGAACATTCCAAGGAAAAGATAAGGATGGTTTTGACCAGGCTAGTTGTGATACAGATGGAGACAATTGGAGAGATTTTGGTAATGTTCTGGAGTTAGAGTCCACTGAACTTCTAAATGGTTCAAATGTGTGGATTATGAGAAAAAGAGAAATTAAGAATCGCTTGATCACACAGAGTTGGACATGACTGAAGTGACTTAGCAGCAGCAGCAGCAGCAGCAGCAGTTGGTCATGCATGTTTTTAAAAAGAACAATTTCATGGAAGTTGCAGAGACACAAGCTCAGGATGACTAGTTGAGGTGAGAATTAGAGATAGGAAAAAAGAAGCAGTGATGAGAGGGAACACTGTAAGGAATTTTCTGTGGAAAAAACAGGAAGATGGGATGGTTGCTGGAAAAAAATAAGAGGTCTTGGGAGGAGTTGTTTCTTTTTAGTTTGAGAGCTCCTATTTGAGTATTTGAGGCTTCCTACATGGTGCAGTTGTAAAGAATCTGCCTGCCAATGCAGGAGACACAGGTTCAGTCCCCATGATTCAGGAAGATCCCCTGGAATAGAAAATGGCAACCCACTCTAGTATACTTGCCTAGAAAGTTCCGTGGACAGAGGAGCCTGGTGGGCTACAGTGCCTGGGGTTGCAAAGGGTCAGACACACAGAGCACACACGCACTCACTTATTTGAATACTCACAGATTATAGATGAAAATAATCCAGTAGAGGTTAACTGAGGATATTGGGAAAAGATGAAAGAATTTTTTTAATATAATTTTATTTAGTTTTTTTTTTTTGGTTATGCTGGATCTTGTTGCTGCATGCAGGCTTTCTCTGGTTATAGCAAGTGAGGGACTACTTTCTAGTCATGGTCCGTGGTCTTCTCATTGTTACGGCTTCTCTTGTCGCAGAACATGGGCTCTAGGGCTCTCAGGCTCAGTAGTTGTGGCTCACAGGCTTGGTTGCTACAAGGCATGTGGCATCTTCCTAGACTAGGGATTGAGCCAGTGTCACCTGAATTTCAAGGTGGGCTCTTGGCCACTGAACTACCAGGGAAGCCCTGGAAGAATTTTAAACTAAGTAAAGAATTATTGAAAGGTGAAAAATGTATTTGTGTTTGAATTTTTAAAATTTTCCTATTGACAGATTTTATCATGCTTTAAAGAAAATTATCACAGCGTATGAAAAGTCAGTGATAAAATCAGTCTTGCTTTTTCAGAAATCACTAAGAGAGTAAGCCTTGCGTGCTGCAGTCCATGGAGTTGCAAAGAGTTGGACACAACTGAGCGACTGAACAACAACAACAAAGAGAGTAAGTTGGAAAGATTTCTGTAAATCAAGTTCTTCTGTTCCCTCCTATCTATGCCAATACTTTAATTTTTATTGCATAATTATATAGAAAGATTTTGAGATAGTCCACCCCCTTTCTCCTCTACTTATCGTTTTTCAGTAGTATTGATTTTTGATTTTGTATATATGACTATAAAATTGTTGGGTCATCATTTCATAGTATTTGTGGAAAAAATAAAGGAAAAAATGAGGCATTGTTGTAAAGCAAGGTTTGATAGTCCTTTTTGCGGGGTGGCAGGGGGAGCTTTTAGAGTTTGGGAAAGAGAAATGAGCCATCATATCAGATAGCAGAGGACAGTAGTTCTGCAGGTAGCAGTCCTAATCCAGACCTAACCACAGTTTGAGAAATCATAGTATTTGCACTTAATAATTTGGTGTTCTTTGTAGTAGATAATCACAGTGTTTGAGTGAGATTGAACTGAATTCACCATTGATGCTTTAGGCAGTGATACAGAATTGCCTGAGAGGATATCTGCAGCTGGTTTCAAGAGAAGTGTGAACTCTACAGTTTTTTTTACCGTGTACAGAACTTGAAGTTTTCAGTATTAGGTTATAATTGTGTTGAAATCTAAATGATAAATGCAGACTGGGCTACTCACCTTTCGTCATTAGTTTGCAAAAATTTCCCTTGGCTGTGTTTATGGTATAATTCCTTGATGCATACAGTTATGCTAGGATAAGAGTCAGAGTCATCTGTGTGCATGCAGTGTACATTTTAAATGTGCTTGCCTTAAGTTTGTAATTCAATATACTCCGTGACTTTCTGGCAGTTTTATCTTTTAAATCCAGACTCTAGATCTAAGTATTTAACCTGTATGTTTAATTAGAAGTTTTATTTGACCTTCTAATTGTGGTTGAAGGCAGATGGATAGAATACAAGGTTTTAGAAATGGACTCTTTTATTTGAACTGAAGAATGTGTGTGTGGCGTGGAGATTTGCATAGGTAAATACTCAATTTCTGTTTTGGCCATAAACCAACTTCTCTCCTTCTTTATTTGAATAGAACTACAAATAATGTAAAATGTCATTCATAACAGCTACAACATAAGTTTATACGATTTTATTTAAATGTCAAACCTATCAGATATTTTAACTTCCTTGGTCAAGATCCTAGATTTCCAGTGATCTCAAAGACAATTCTAAGGTAGTAAAAACACTTTGAATCTCCTTCTGCAGTAAGTAGTTTAATCTTAAAACCGTTTTTCAAGTTCTGATTCCATTGGTGCTACTATTTGATGATCTATAAAGTGGTCATTAACCACTGATCATATGTGCAAATAATCAGCTTCTCTATAAATTTAGTGATTTCAGCCTGTTGAGGGTTCAGTTTTTGGCTAACCAATATTCCGTTATTTGTGTTACTTGGAAACAGTCAGAAAAAGACATAAAAAAGATGTTTAACATCTTGTAAGTAACTGGAGGAATTTAGATCTAGCCTTTAGTCAAAAAGCCATTGTATTATATAGAGTGGCCCATGAAAGAACATTTTGGGGACAGTAAAATGGCTAAGATTTAGTCATCCATTTACTTATTCAGCATAAATACTATCGACTCAGTGCCTGTTATGTGTCAGATATGCTTCTAGGCAAGGGGAATACAGTAATAAATAAGCTAGACAATTTTTTTTGCCTTTTAGGAGCTTATATTCTAATGGGAAAGTAGACAGCATGCAAATAAATATGTACTATGTCAGGTACAGCTTTGTACACAAAAGTACAGTGGAGGGCATAAGGGATCTCTGGGAAGAGGGTGTTGGTATTTTATTAGATTCATTAAGAAAAATTGAGGGCAAGAGGAGAAGGAGGTGACAGAGAATGATATAGTTGGATGACATCACTGACTCAATGGGCATGAGTTTAAGCAAACTCTGGGAGATAGTGAAGGATAGGGAAGCCTGGTGTGCTGCAGTTCATGGAGTCCCAAAGAGTCAGACATGACTTAGCGACTGAACAGCAACATCAAGAAAGGCTTAATTGACAAGGGAAGGAAAAATCTTGCATCTCTTTGGGAGAAAAACACTTCAGGCAGAGGCTAAATCAAGTACAAAAGTCCTGAATTTGCATGTTGTGGTTAAGTGGCTAACTTGTGTCCGACACTTGGAGACCCAGAGACTGCAGCACACCAGGCTTCCCTGTCTTTCACTATCTCTTTGGAGTTTGTCCAAACTATGTCCATTCAGTTGATGATGCCATCCAACCACCTCATCCTTTGTCACTCCCTTCTCCTGCCACCCTCAGTCTTTCCCAGCATCAGGGTCTTTTCCAATGAGTCAGCTCTTTGCATCAGGTGGCCAAAGTGTTGGTGCCAAAGTGTTGGAGCTTCAGCATCAGTATCAGACCTTCCAATGAATACCCAGGGTTGATTTCATTTAAGATTGACTGGTTTGATCTCCTTGCTGTCCATGGGACTCTCAAGAGTCTTCTCCAGCACCACAGTTGAGTTTGCATAGTGTTTGTTTGACATTTGAAAAATGAAGTGAGGCCAGTATAGCTGGACTGAAGTGGAAAAGGATATAAGAGGTAGTTTACAAGATTATAAGATAGTGAGGCCTGAAGATCTAGATTTTATAGGTGACTATATGTATTCTGGCTTTTTTTTTTTTTTTTTTGTATTCTGGCTTTTATTCTGAGTGAAATGATTAGTGATTGGATAGATTTAAAAGGATAAACAGCACAATATGACTTATAGTCTAAGAGAATAGCTCTGATTGCTAAGTGAAGAATAAATGTATAAGGAGCATAGAATGGACACAAAGGAAATGTTTACAAGGTTATTACAATAATTTGGGAAATAGATGGTGACAGTAGAGTAAATATAATAGATTTTTTTGTATCGAGGACTGAGCTAACAAGTGTTTATTTTTTTATTTTAATATTCTTTTCTATTATGGTTTACCATGAAATATTGAATACCTTAATAGTTCTTTATGCTATACAGTAGAACCTTGTTGTTTATCCATTCAATATACAAAAACTTACATCTGCTAACCCTAACCCCCCCGTTCCATCCCTTCCCCAAACCCCTCCCTCTTGGCAACCATCAGTCTCTTCTCTATATCTGTGATTCTATTTCTGTTTCATAGATAGGTTCATTTATGTCATATTTTAGATTCCATATATAAGTGTTAACATATGGCATTTGTCTGTCTTTCTGTCTCACTTCATTTAGTATGATAATCTCTAGTTGCATCCATGTTGGTGCAAATGGCATTATTTCATTCTTTTATATGGCTGAGTAATATTTCACTGTATATTTGTACCACATCTTCTTTATCTTTATGTTTATGTTCTTTATCTTTATCTTAATGTTTCTGTGTCTTGGCTATTGTAAATAGTGTTGTTATGAACATAAAGGGTGCATGTATCTTTTTGAATTATAGTTTTGTCTGGATGTATGCCCAGGAGTGGAAATGCTGGATCAGATGGTAGTTTTATTTTAAGTTTTCTGGGAAACTTCCATACTGTTTTCCACAGTGGCTGTACCAGCTTATATTCCCACCAACAGTGGAGGAGGGTTCACTTTTCTTCACACCTTCTCCAACATCAGTTATTTGTAGACTTTTTAATGATGGCCATTCTGACCAGTGTGAAGTGGTACCTCACTGTAGTTTTGATTTGCATTTCTCTAATAATTAGCAGTGTTGAACATCTTTTCAAGTGCCTATTAGCCATCTGCGTTTGTTCTTTGGCCTTCCCTGGTGGTTCAGTGATAAAGAATCCACCTGCCAATGCAGGAGATACAGGTTCAATTCGTGGGTCAATTTCCTGGGATACAGGAAAGATCCCCTGGAGAAGGAAATGGCATCCCACTCCAGTATTCTTTTTTTTTTTTTCCATTTATTTTTATTAGTTGGAGGCTAATTACTTTACAATATTGTAGTGGTTTTTGCCATACATTGACATGAATCAGCCATAGGTTTACATGTGTTCCCCATCCCTATCCCCCCTCCCACCTCCCTCCCCATCCCATCCCTCTGGGTCTTCCCAGTGCACCAGCCCCGAGCACTTGTCTCATGCATCCAACCTGGGCTGGTGATCTGTTTCACCCTTGATAGTATACTTGTTTCAATGCTATTCTCTCAGAACATCACACCCTCGCCTTCTCCCAGAGAGTCTAAAAGTCTGTTCTGTACATCTGTGTCTCTTTCTCTGTTTTGCATATAGGGTTATTGTTACCATCTTTTTAAATTCCATATATATGTGTTAGTATACTGTATTGATCTTTATCTTTCTGGCTTACTTCACTCTGTATAATGGGCTCCAGTTTCATCCACCTCATTAGAACTGATTCAAATGAATTCTTTTTAATGGCTGAGTAATATTCCATAGTGTATATGTACCACGGTTTTCTTATCCATTCATCTGCTGATGGGCATCTAGGTTGCTTCCATGTCCTGGCTATTACAAACAGTGCTGCGATGAACACTGGGGTACATGTGTCTCTTTCAGATCTGGTTTCCTCGGTGTGTATGCCCAGGAGTGGGATTGCTGGGTCATATGGCAGTTCTAATTCCAGTTTTTTAAGGAATCTCCACACTGTTCTCCACTAGTGGCTGTGCTAGTTTGCATTCCCACCAACAGTGTAAGAGGGTTCCCTTTCCTCCACACCCTCTCCAGCGTTTATTGCTTGTAGACTTTTAACAAGTGTTTAAAGATGGTTATACATGAGGTATGAGAGAAAGAAGGAGAAAAATGACATGATACTTTTTAGTGTACGAACATGGAAAACTAGAATAACTGTTTTAAGAAATGAGAAATAGAAGCAGGCTGTACAAAAAGCAGGGTTTTTTTTTTTTTTCTGGATATGTTGAGTTTGAAATGTCTGTTATACATTTAAATGAAAATACTGAATAGGCAGCTAGAGATATGAGTATTACATTTAAGGCAGATTATAAACATATATTTGGTAATTATCAGCATACAGGAAATATAGATGGTGTTCGATGCTTAAAGACTTGAAAATATTGTTGGAACTGAACTTTCTTTTTTAGAGAGGGAGGAAGCTCAGTTCCCCAACCAAGGGTTGAACCCAGGCTCTGGCAGTGAAAGCCCAAAATCCTAACCACTAGGCAACCAGGAAACTCCCTGAAACTGAGTTTTATAGAGTAGTTGAGGATTGAACCTGGGAGCACTTTAGCTTTTAAAATTTGAGGATGATGTTCAGTCGCTCAGTCATGTCTGACTATTTGCAACTCCATGTTCTATAGCCTGCTGGGCTCTCTGGCCACGGGATTTTCCAGTAAGAACACTGGAGTGGGTTATCATTTCCTATTCCAGAGGATCTTCCCAACCCAGCGATCGGACCCACATCTCCGGCACCTCCTGCATTGGCAGGCAGATAGATTCTTTATCACTGAACCACCTGGGAAGCCCCAAAATTTGAGAAGACTTCTTAAAATCTAGCAAAGAGAAATGTAAAAACTGGTTAGTGAAGTGAAGCAAAGTTTAATGAATACACAGTAATAAATCATGTCAAACAACTGATAAATTAAGTTGAACATTAATTTTTGATCATAGAAGTTGGTCAAATGAATGTTATCAGAGTCCTTGACAGAAAGTTTGTAAACAAGAAAGGATTCAGAGACAGAAACCTTTGCATTTTTTGCTAGGGAGACTGGCACTCATAAATGAACTACTACTGTATTAAGGTATGTATATAAACAGAAGGAAGACTTCACTCAATAATTGTATGTATAATCAGTGTTTTATAATCCTTGTAGAGTACTATATTGTGTTTCAAGGACAAAATACAGAGATTAATATTTTAATCCTATCAAGTAGTTTAGAACATTCATATTAAATCTTTCCCCAATCCTCCCTACTGCACTCATTTTCTAGCTAAGATATTAACTATTATTTAATTATACTGATATGTCATCTTTGTGAAGATTAAAAAAAAATAGTATATTTTCCCAACTTCATAGTGGTTGCCTAAGGTTGAATTTTAATCAGAATGTTAAAAAACGTTCCTTTCTCCTATGCTCCCCACCTCCGTGTAGACACATTGTTTTAGAATGTTTATGGTGGAATGCCTCCACCATAAACACAAGGTAACACGAGATATTTGTAGCCTGTGATATTCTTGGGGTAATTATAGTAACAATAATCTTTATGCTCAGTTCAACCGCTGACTATCATATCATAATCTCCCATACTAAATCGCTTACAGAAGTAAAGGTGTGCACATCAAGCATGAATATAACCGGCCTCAGGATCTATGGCTCCATACAGCATGTCCAGTATTCAAGAAATAATTACAAAGCCCACTCAAAGACAAGAAAAAACACAGTTTAAAAAGATTTAAAAATTTACATAATTAATCCCACATATGATACAAATATTATAGCTATTAGGGATTTAAAATAGCTCTTTTTGTTAGTCTCAGGTGCTCAAGATAAAGGTAGACAACACATAAGTAAAGATAGGTAACTTATGCAAAAGGATAAAAAAACTATAAGAAATAATAAAATGGAAATGCTGGAAATCAAAATCATAGCAATCAAAATGAAGAATGCCTTTTTCAAGCATATTAGAGGACTCAAAAGCATCAAGGAATGAATCAGTGATAGCAAGAAAGTAGAAATTATCAAAACTGGAAAAAAAAAATCAACCTAAAGAAAGCAGTCAGAACAGAACATTCAGAGTCTTTTGGACAATATAAGATAATTAATCCTATACACCCAACATAAGAGCACCTCAATACATAAGACAAACACTAACAGACATAAAAGGAGAAACTGACAGTAACACAATAATAGTAGGAGACTTTAACACCCCACTCTCACTAATGGACAGATCATCAAAATAGAAAATTAATATGGAAACACAAGTCTTAAATAATACATTAGATGAGATGGATCTCATTGATATCTTCAGGACATTTCATCCAAATTCAGAAGAATACACCTTCTTCTCAAGTGTTGATTTCAACACAAAGTATAAAGTAAGTATTCATGTGTATATGTGCTCAGTTGTGTCTGGCAGAATGGATACAAAAACAAGACCCCTATATATGCTGTCTACAAGAAATCCACTTCAGACTTCAAGACACATATAGACTGAAAGTAAGAGGATGGAAAAATATATTCCATACAAATGGGAAGCAAAAGACAGCTGGAGTAGCAATCCTCATATCAGACAAAATAGACCTTAAAATAAAGATTACAAGAGATAAAGAAGGACACTACATGATGATCAAGGGATCAATCCAAGAAGAAGACATAACAATTGTAAATATCTATGCCATTTCCTTCTCTAAGGGATCTTCCTGACCCAGGGATCAAAACCTCATCTCTTGCATCTCCTGCATTGGCAGGCGGATTCTTTACAGCTGTGCCACCTGGGAAGGTAAATTCATACTAATGTAAATAAATAAATAGGTGGATAGATGGAGAAAAGAGGACAAACCAATCTTACAGAATTTCAGATCATATGTGTAGATGTGCCCCTTCAGAAAGTGGAGTTTAATCCACCTAGCCTTGAGTATGGACTGGACTTAGTGACTTGTTTAGAAAGAGTGGAATGTGGAAAGGGGAAGAATCATAATAAGAGAATATTATGAAAAACCCTATACCTATAAATTCAATCACTTAAAATTCAGTTCTCTGAAAGACACTGAACTGTGAAAACTCACTGAAAAATAATTAGGATTCTTAAATAGTGAGAAGGAGGGAGAGAGGGAAAGGGCAAAGGGGTGGGGGAGAGTGAGTGAACACCATGTCATATCACTGGTAGAATACACGTGCGCACACTCACACACACGTGCACACACACACGCTATTCAAAGATTATAAAGAGATATATAATCTATATTACATATATAATATAGATATAAATTATACACACACATATATAGATAGAATAGGCATATAAATAATTGAATGTGTTGTTAGCTGCTTCTCCCCACCAACAAAGAAAATTCTAGGTCCAGATGATTTCACTAGCAAATTCTACCAAATATTTAAAAAAGAAATAAAATCAATTCTACAAAATTGCTTGCAGAAAGTTAAAAAATAGGGAATGCTTCCTAGCTCATTTTCTGATGCCAGCATTATTGATGAGAATTGCAAATCATTTTAGTTCACGCATGGTTACATTTTAAAGTTAAACACACTTAAAATATGACTCAGATGTTTCACTCTTAGAAACTACCAAATGAAAAAGAAAACATGTATCCACAAATAGGAATTTTAATGATTGTTCTAAGGAGCATTCGCTATTTATAACCATCCCAAATTTGAAACAACTTTCCCAAATTTGAAACAACCACATACCCATCAACTGGTGAATGGATAAACAAATTTAAATAAGTTAGTTTACACACACAAACATGTGTGTGTATACTGAAATACTATTCATCAATAAAATAAAGAATAAAGACCTGATATATGCTACATATGTGAACATCAGAAATGTCAAAACATGATGCTAAGTGGAACAGATTACTACATGTTTTATAATTCCATTTTTGTGAAATTCTAGAAATGGCAGTACTATTACAACAGAAAGCAAATTAGTAGTTGCCTTAGATTAAGGTAATGGGAGGAAATTCATTGCCCATCTGCAGGAGGAAACTTTTTAGGACAGTGGATCTCTTTTACATTTTCACTTTGATTGTTATTACATGACACTATATACACTTACTAAAATTCAGTGAACTGTATGTGCAAAGAGAGTAAATTTTGTTTTATGAAAATTGCACAACAGTTATTCCAGAAAAAGTAAATACACTGTCAAATACAGGAATAAATATGTCATAAGGGTAGTGCTGCTCCACTTTGAACATTTATTCCATGTTTTAATAACAGCAATAAAGATGAAAATATAATTATTTCAAGAAATTCAAACTGTCTAGAAGGGATAATTAGATGATTCAGATTGAATAAATTACTTATCTACGTTATACTATATGGAATTTTCTTCAGATGTTTTTATCCTTTGTCTTGGAAACTAAGATGAGTATCTTTGTAGAGACTGCTGTAGTAGCTTTGAAATTCCTCCTTCTTATGACAACGAAGTAGGTTTTAAAAAGTGCAAAGATGGTGATTATTTATGGGACAAGGTTTCCTCTCCCATTTTCACTTCCCTCCTCTATGATTCTTAATTATTCTTTTGTGAGATGGTATTGGGTATCCTATAATTTTACCCTTGTCCTTCTATAATTATCCCACATGGTGGGTCCTAGAAAAAGGCACTCCAAATCAGCATTTTCAAAAACAAACAAACTAGCATCTAACCATTTTTCACAACAAAATCTTTGGCAAGTAAGGCCCAGTTTAGTGAAACAAGGAATGATTCTTTGCCCCAACTGAAGCCACATTTACAAAAGCTTAGTAATGAAAGAAAAATAGAATGTTTGTGCAAGTCTTCAGTCTATTCCTTAGTGGAGCTAAGAGGCCTCTTTCATTTCCATTGACTTAAATTTCTGGCAGGTCTAGATAAGTATATTTGGAAATAACTTTTTTGTCACCTTTGGTTTTGGTTTTCGGTCTATAAAAAGTAGAGAAGGGAAAAAATTATGTGTGGGTTCAAAATTGAGTATCAAATGTTGTGTTTCCAAAAATACATTTTAAAATATTTTTGAAGCTTTTGTGTTAAAATTTAGTGAACAATCAAATGTAGAAAGATATGCCCACATATTACCAGACCTGACTGACTGCTGTGATGATGTTACCATAATATTTAGGGAAGAACAAGATGTGAATCCATTCATTATCAAAAGCATACTGAATGAATCATGCGTATTTGCCTGTACATCACTTTTGAGTATGTTTAATGGATTTTTCATCTTTAATTTAAAATGGTATTTTTTTACTTCTCTCAAAGCTTACTTATTTGGTACCTTTCATGTGTCAGGTTCTGTTCTAGGCACTGATCATATAGCAGAGAAAAAAGTGACACAGCTCCCCACCTATGAGACCTCTTATTCTAATGGAGATGAAAGAGTATTATTTTAAAAACCCCATAAAACAAATATACAGCTACAGCTTGGAATAAGTGCTAGGAAGCAAAAGTGTGCTCTGAGAGAGTGGAACGAACAACATAAAGCTTTGGGAAATGAATGGAAGATCTGCTGCAACCTTGTGGTTGAATTTGGTGTGGTACACCGGTGTTAGCAAACAGAATTGCATAGGTGGAGATGTTGAAGCCAGTTTCTAAGTTAACGTTAGCAATATAGTAAGAAGCTCAAAGAACTCCTTGGGGCTGAAACATAGGAACAAAAAGTAGATTGACCTAAAGTGAGTTTGGAAAGATAAAGGTAACGTGTCTGGTAGAGCATTACAAAAAAATGTGGTAAAGAAAGAAGTTGGTAACATACCACACACATTTGACCACATAGGCCAAATTGATTTTTTAAAATTTATTTATTTACTCTAATTGGAGGATAATTACTCTACAATATGTGGATGGTTTTTGCAGTGCATCAACATGAAATTGGCCATAGGCATACATATGTCCCATCCCTCCTGAACCCCCCTCCCACATCCCTCCCCACTCAATCCACCTAGGTGGTTCCAGAGCACCAGATTTGGGTTCCCTGCATTATATATCAAACTTCCACTGGATATCTCTTTTAAATATGGTAATATGTATGTTTCAATGCTATTCTCTCAAGTCATCTGACTCTTTCCTTCTCCTACTGTGTCCAAAATTCTGTTCTTTTTTTCTGTGTCTCCTTTTTTTCCCTACACATAGAATCATTGGTTCCGTCTCTCTAGAGTCCACATATATGTGTTAATATATGATAACTGTCCTCCTCTTGCTGACTTACTTCACTCTGTATAATAGGCTCTAGGTTCATTCATCACATTAGAACTGACTCATATGTGTTCCTTTTTATAGCTGAGTAATATTTTGTTGTGTATATGTACCACAACTTCCTTATCCATTCATCTGCTGAAATGGATAAATGTTGCTTTCCTGTCCTAGCCACATGTGTCTTTTCCAATTCTGGTGTCCTCAGGTTATATACCCAGTAGTGGGATTGTGGGTTGACTACTTCTGCTTCATTGACTGTGTGAAAGCCGTTGACTGTGTGGATCACAACAAACTGTGGAAAATTCTTCAGGAGGTGAGAGTACCAGACTCCTGAGAAACCTGTATGCAGGTCAAGAAGCAACTGTTAGAACCAGACATGGAGCAACGGACTGGTTCCAAATTGGGAAAGGAGTACATCAAATTTGTATATTGTCACCCTGCTCATTTAACTTATGTACAGAGTACATCATGCCAAATGCCAAGCTGGATGAAGCACAAGCTGGAATCAAGATTGCCAGAAGAAATATCAATAGCCTCAGATATGCAGATGACACCACTCTTATGGCAGAAAGTGAAGAGGAACTGAAGAGCCTCTTGATGAAGGTGAAAGAGGAGAGTGCAAAGCTGGCTTAAAACTTAACATTCAAAAACTAAGATCATGACATCTGGTGCCATCATTTTATGGCACATAGATGGGGAAACAATGGAAACAGTGACAGACTTTATTTTTTGGGGCTCCAAAATTACTGCAGATGATGACTGCAGTCATGAAATTAAAAGATGCTTGCTCCTTGGAAGAAAAGTTATGACAAACTTAGTGTATTAAAAAACAGAGATATCACTTTGCCAACAAAAGTTCATATAGTCAAAGCTCTGGTTTTTTCAGTAGTCATGTGCTCAGTTGCTCTGTCGTGTCTGACTCTTTGTGACTCCATGAACTGTGGCCCACCAGGCTCCCTGTCCATGGAATTCTCTAGGCAAGAATACTGGAGTGAGTTGCCATTTCCTTCTCCAAGCAGTAATGTATGTATATGCTAACTGGACCATACAGAAGGCTGAGTGCTGAAGAATTGATACTTTCAAAGTGTGATGTTGGAGAAGACTTGAGAATCACTTGGACTGCAAGGAGATCAAACCAGTCAATCCTAAAGGAAATCAATCCTATATAGTCATTGGAAGGACTGATGCTGAAGCTGAAGCTCCAGTATATTGGTCATCTGATTCAAGGAGCTGACTTTTTGGAAAAGACAGGATGCTGAGAAAGATTGAAGGCAGGAGGTGAAGGGGATGACAGAGGACAAGGTTGTTGGATGGCATCATCGACTCAATGGACGTGAATTTGAGCAAAGATGGTGAAGGACAGGGAAGCCTGGCATGCTGCAGTCCATGGGGTTGCAAAGAGTTGGACATGACAGAGCAACTGAAAAACAACAGTGGTTTTATTCCTAACTCTTTAATAAATCTCCATAAGTTCTCCATAGTGATTGTATCAGTTTGTATTCCCACCAACAGTGTAAGAGGGTTCCCTTTTCTTCATACCCTCTTCAGCATTTATTGTTTGCAGACTTTTTGATGATGGTCATTCTGACTGTTGTGAGATGATACCTCGTGGTTCTGATTTTCATTTCTCTAATAATGAGCGATGTTGAGCATCTTTTTGTGTGTTTATTAGCCATCTGTATGTATTCTTTGGAGAAATGTCTGTTTAGATCTTCTGCCCACTTTTTGATTGGGTTGTTTGTTTTTCTGGTATTGAGCTGCACAAGCTGCTTGTATTTTTGGAGATTAATTCTTTGTCAAGGGAGGCAAAAATATACGATAGAGAAAAGACAGTCTCGTCAACAAATGGTGCTGGAAAAACAGGTCAACTGCATTTAATATAATGAAATTAGTACACTTTCTAACATCATACACAAAAAATAAGCTCAAAATGGATTAAAAACCTAAATGTAAAACCAGAAACTATAAAACTCTTAGAGAAAACCATAGGTAGAACACTTTCTGTTGTAAATTACAACAAGATCCTCTACAACCCACCTCCTAGAATAATGGAAATAAAAACAAAAATAAACAAATGGGGCCTAATTAAATTTAAAAACTTTTGCACAATGAAGGAAACTATAAGCAAGGTGAAAAGACAACTCTCAGAATGGGAGAAAATAATAGCAAACTAAACAATTGACAAAGGTCAAATTGGTATCCACCATTTCTCAATTATCTCAAAGCTTTTCTTTAGCTTGTTTGCTTGAATTAGAGCTTTTGATTATGTGTTTTGGCTTCTCTCTCAACCCCTGCCTTTTTATTTTTGCATTGAGTATTGTTATAAAAAATACCTGATTTTATATATGTAGTATACTTTAATCATTTGCAATAGTTATTCTTGTTTTATATTCACATTGTTCTGTCTTTGGTCAATAGTAATAACCTTAAGTTTTACTCTTATGTCACCTTGATATGACTCTCATTAGTCTTGCACTTAGTCACTTGCTTCCTGGAATAACATAGTGTCTAAAATAGTAACCTACTGTTCTAAGTAGAACTAGTTTTCAAGACTACCTTCTGAGTCTTAGGTGGGGTCATTGCTACTATATTATTTTTGTTTCTAGGTCTTTTCAGTGATACATTTTTATATTGGTATTTCTAATTCAAATTTAGCATTATAGAAACTATTTTTCAAATTTTCTTGTTGAAATCTTTATTGGGGTATAGTTGGTTTACAGTGTTGTGTTAGTTTTATGTGTACAGTAAAGTGAATCAGTTATTTTCCCTTATAGACCACTATGGAGTATTGAGTGGAATTCCCTGTGCTATATGGTAGATCCTTATTGGTGGTGGTAGTGGTGTAGTCGCTAAGTCGTGTCTGACTCTTGAGACATCAGGCTCCTCTGTTCATGGGATTCTCCAGGCAAGAATACTAGAGTGGATTGCCATTTTCTTCTCAGGGGATCTTCCTGACCCAGGAATCAAACCTGAGTCTCCAGCATTTTAGATAGATACTTTACCAACTGAGCTACCTTTATTATCTATTTAATTTTCTTCATTTTATATTTGTATCTCTTTTGTCTGAGATTGAAAAGGTGAGCTCCAAATAATGCAGTAAAGTTCTTAAAAACTACTCAATCTACTGATGGAATTGTGATTATCTTCCTAAGGGTGACACACTGCCCCCTTCCTCTGGCTCCTTTTGATAAAGGAGGAAGTCATCTTGTGTTGATATATGATGGCAGGGATCACTTCTGGTTATTTAACCTCAAGAAGGTCAAGGATGATAAAAACCCTGAAAAACACCATACATTTTACACATTTACATTTTGCTCAGCCTAAAAGGCTAATACCACATCTGTAAAAAAGCATGTAGAAGCAGAGATGGGAACCAGAAAGCTAAGGAAACTTAATTTCCAGAGCCTCTCACTTGCAGTGGTTCCTTGATAGGGTCTCAGAAACATACATTCCAGAAACATATTCCAGAAACATACATTCCAGAAACATACTCGCATGGTCACATATCCCTTTTTAAACTAAATGTAGTAAACTATTTTAACTGAAATTGATGAAGATCTCTTCTCCTTCTACTCTGACTTTGACTTTACACTCAACAGTTCCCGTTATCTTTGGCAGCTTTAAAGTGGCTACAGACATTTGGGGATCCAACCAAGGGGATTTTTTTAATGTGGATGTGATTGACTTTTGTTTAGTGGACTATTCGTGTATGGTTTGTTATCATTACCACATACCGTTAGGTTGTTGCTTACAGTCCAGTATAGGTGCAGCTTCTTATGGCTCTCCACAGTGTTCACCATGCCTGCTCACCTGCATCTAGAAGAGATGTTGCATTCTGATATAAGTATGCCCTGTGCCCACCTCCAGAATTAAATAAGTAGGAGTGAAGATTCGAAGCTGGTCTATGGAAAAATCTTCCAGTCATGGTATGGTTCAAGGTGTAATTGACTTATTTGGTTTTATGGATTCTAAGTCAAAAACAAAAGTTCCGTCCTTGGAAGAAATTTCTTGGTAAGGCAACATATACAATTTTAAGTTCTACTAGTAGTGTGTGTGTGTGTGTGTGTGTTTTCTTCTTTGATGGTACTTGTAAAAACTAAAATATATAAAAATTCTTGTGTTTGAAAGACAATGTAGTGGTTTTAAATATCTGGTATATTTGGGTATGAAATAGTATGCTTCAAAACTATTAACAATAAAAAAGCAAATTTTGTTCAACCATGCCAGAGAGAAGATTAAATTATTTTCCTGTCCTCTTTCATGGAAAATTTTTACAAAATTCTTGTCAAGTAAAGGAAAAATACAGTAGAGGTATACCAGGTACTTAAACTAAAAACAGATTTGGTGGTATTTGTCAGTGCTTTGAAATTTTGAGTTTTTGTTATCACTTTCATTTTAAGTAAATATTATTTCATACTTAATTTTGTATATTATTTTCCTAAAGATCTCACTCTCAATTATATAATATCAGACTCTATAAAACGTGGATCTTTCTTCATATAGAAAGAAATAGAAAGCTCTGTGCATTTGTCTAGTGACAGATGATAGTGATTTGTACTTGTTTGGTGAGAACAAAGGCACGGATAATTAAAAGATATGTGGTAGATAAAATATACTATATTCTGGAAGCTAGATTCAATAATGTCACAGAATACATATTAAAGGAAAATTTTTATTTGGGCCAAAATCTATTGGGTAGGGGGGTTCCCTGGTAGCTCAGATGGTAAAGAATCTGCTTTCAGTGCTGGAGACCCCGATCTGATCTCTGGGTTGGGAAAGTCACCTGGAGAAGGGCATGGCTACCCACTCCAATATTATTGCCTGGAGAATTCCAGGGACAGAGGAGCTGGTGGGCTACAGTCCATGGGATTGCTAAGAATCTTACACAACTGAGTGAGTGTGCTTCAGTGATCCCATTTTTTACACATCATTATTTTTCCTCATAGGATTAACCACTTTTTACACATTATATTTTTCATTCCTAAAAATCTTTTAAAATTATTTTGGTGAGATATCGTCCTTGGATTATAGGTAAAAATACAAAGTTTTGGCGACTGACTCTCAAAGTGGTTGAGCTTAGTGTTACCAGTGTGATCCTGACCTTTTCTTTTCCATGCTGAGCTGTTCTGCAGTGATTTATTCAGAGCTGTCGTACAGTAGTCAAATTTCTAAA
The DNA here is from genome assembly GCF_910594005.1 of Cervus elaphus. Taxonomy (NCBI): domain Eukaryota; kingdom Metazoa; phylum Chordata; class Mammalia; order Artiodactyla; family Cervidae; genus Cervus; species Cervus elaphus. Next base: position 69,699,284 of record NC_057825.1, on the reverse strand, counting down.
AAAAAAAAAAAAAAGTCTCCAAGTCTCTAGAAAGCAAGAAGAGGAATAGCTAGGCTAGAAACTTTGTGGTCTAAACTTAAAACTATTTACCTGAAATCCAGTGTTAAGATAATTGTCTTTCATTTCAGGCAGATTTCTCCTTTTACCAAGATAAATACAAATATGCAATATTTTATACAATATGAAAGTCCAGTTCCTTAATATTTTACTTATTTGTTGATCTTAATCTATTTTGTTTTCTAAGACACAGTGTCAACTGCCAGAGGTAAAGCAAGCTTTTGATATTTCCCTTTAAATTTCCTTTGCTAAACTTGGTCACTGAAAATCACTTGAAATTGTGATTTGTACAACTGATCATGTTTCTGTACATTATTATCCTGTTATTTATATTTCTCTCATCAAGCACTCTCTACTCTCCCTCTCTGCCCTAGTCTCTTTCAAATATGTGTCTGATTTCCTGTTCTAAGCACTAGGTCTAGAACCGTATCATTTAAAGATATAATTGAGTTGGGAGTCAAAAGCCAGAGCAATTCCAAATCAGTATTTAAGTTGGAGCTGTGTGGCGATAATTGATTTATTATAAGAAATGGTATTGGGGTTTCAATAGGTACACTGCCTTCCAAACCCCTGGTGACCCAATATAGGAATAGAGAATAAGGCAGTAGTGCCTCACTTTGCCCTCATGGTGCATGGATGGAATGTTTGTAAACCATGTCTTTTGTTGAATATAATAAAAGAGTTGTTTCCAGAAAAGAAAAACATATAGTAATTTATTTTGTAAAGTAGATAATTTATTTATAAAATACCTAACCATCCAAAGGTTAATAGAGTTTTGACAAGAGAATGCACTGGTCATAGCAAACACCCTCTTCCAACAACACAAGAGAAGACTCTACACATGGACATCACCAGATCGTCAACACCGAAATCAGATTGATTATATCCATTGCAGCCAGAGATGGAGAAGCTCTATACAATCAGCAAAAACAAGACCGGGAGCTGACTGTGGGTCAGATCATGAACTCATTATTGCCAAATTCAGACTTAAATTGAAGAAAGTAGGGAAAACCACTAGACCATTCAGGTAACACCTAAATCAAATCCCTTATGACTATACAGTGGAAGTGAGAAATAGATTTAAGGGACTAGATATGATAGAGTGCCTGATGAACTGTGTACTGATGTTCCTGACATTGTACAGGAGACAGGAATCAAGACCATCCCCAAGAAAAAGAAATGCACAAAAGCAAAATGGCTGTCTGGGGAGGGCTTACAAATAGCTGTGAAGAGAAGAGAAGTGAAAAAGCAAAGGAGAAAAGGAAAGATATACCCATCTGAATGCAGAGTTCCAAAGAATAACAAAGAGAGATAAAAAGCCTTCCTCAGCAATCAATGCAAAGATATAGAGGAAAAAAATAGAATGGGAAAGACTAGAGATCTCTTCAGGAAAGTTAGGGAACATAGGATACCAAGGGGACATTTCATGCAAAGATGGGCTCACATGCTAGTAAAGTAATGCTCAAAATTCTCCAAGCCAGGCTTCAGCAATATGTGAACCGTGAACTTCTAGATGTTCAAGCTGGTTTTAGGAAAAGCAGAGGAACCAGATATCAAATTGCCAACATCCGCTGGGTCATCGGAAAAGAAAAGTTCCAGAAAAACATCTATTTCTGCTTTATTGACTGTGACAAAGCCTTTGACTGTGTGGATCACAATGCACTGTGGAAAATTCTGAAGGAGATGGGATCACCAGACTACGTGACCTGCCTCTTGAGAAACCTGTATGCAGGTCAGGAAGCAACAGTTAAAACTGGACATGGAACAACAGGCTGGTTCCAAATTGGGAAAGGAGTACAGCAAGGCTATATATTGTCACCCTGCATATTTAACTTATATGCAGAGTACATCATGAGAAACACTGGGCTGGAAGAAACACAAGCTGAAATCAAGATTGCTGGGAGAAATATCAATAATCTCAGCTATGCAGATGACACCATCCTTGTGGCAGAAAGTGAAGAAGAACTAAAGAGCCTCTTGATGAAAGTGAAAGAGGAGAGTGAAAAAGTTGGCTTAAAGTTCAACATTCAGAAAACAGAAATCATGGCATCTGGTCTCATCACTTCATGGCAAACAGATGGGGAAACAGTAGCTGACTTTATTTTTGGGGGCTCCAAAATCACTGCAGATGATGATTGCAGCCATGAAATTAAAAGACACTTACTCCTTGGAAGGAAAGTTATGACCAACCTAGATAGCAATTATAAAGCAGAGACATTACTTTGCCAACAAAGGTCCGTCTAGTCAAGACTATGGTTTTTCCAGTAGTCATGTATGGCTGTGAGAGTTGGACTATAAAGAAAGCTGAGCACCGAAGAATTGATGCTTTTGAACTATGGTGTTGGAGAAGACTCTTGAGAGTCCCTTGGACTGCAAGAAGATCCAACCAGTCCATCCTAAAGGAGATCAGTCCTGGGTATTCATTGGAAGGACCGAAGTTGAAGCTGAAACTCCAGTACTTTGGCTACCTGATGCAAAGACCTGACTCATTTGAAAAGACCCTGATGCTGGGGAAGATTGAAGGCAGGAGGAGAAGGGGACAGCAGAGGATGAGATGTTTGGATGGCATCACCAACTCAATGGGCATGGGTTTGGGTAGACCCTGGCAGTTGGTGATGGACAGGGAGGCCTGGCATGCCGTGGTTCTTGGGGTCACAAAGAGTTGGACACGACTGAGCGACTGAACTGAACTGAATTAACCCCCCACTCATTTTTCTTGCCTGTATATTTCAAAACTCTATATCCTGTATCCTTCTGCCTCTTCAGAATCTTGTTTCCAGACTTAATCACTCTTCTTTCCAGCAACCTTAATTTCTTCATTTCCTTTCTTTCTTTCTTATTGAAAGGCTTTGTGTGTCTCTCAAACCTGGTACATTTATTCCATTTTCACTGCTACTTTCTTTGGCTAGATTGTCACTTTCTTTTCCTGGAATACAGTAATTACATTTGAGCTGGTTTTTCTGCTTACACCTTTCCCTTAACTGTGGCTGGAGTGATTTTTGTACAGATTGTATCCTCTACACACCTTTTTAAACATGACTTTTCATTAGAGTGAAGCTGAAATCCCAAATCTTACTAACTCATCTCAAGTCACTCTTCCTTTTATTCTTTGCACTCTACATTGTCTCTTTTCAGTTCCTTTGATGAATTATTCCCCCTGTTGTATGTCACCAGATTAGTCTGCTCTCATAGCTCAAAGTTTAGTTTAATTGTCTTGTGTTCAAAGAAGCCTGAAATGATAAATCATATTTGGTTATATACCTCTCTGTTATTTAATAACACTTTGTATTTTTCCTAATGCTCTGTTTTTAGATTGTATATACATTGCTATTGTGGTTAGATAATAAATTGAAGAATTGGTTTTATAATGTCTACCACAATAGCTAAAATAAAAGCTCAAAGTGAGCAGGCCTTGCATCTATCTTCCTTAACACTAAATCTCCCATATTTCGCAATTCCTTTTATGTAGTTAAGAGATGAATGTCTTTATTGAATGAAAAAAGAAATCAATCATATTATTTCAAAACAGAGGGCTTTTGATTATATCCTTTTCAAAATTCTCTTATACCTTAACTTCTGTTGAGCTGCATCTTCCAAAATTTGCTTCTGTTTGTTTCTCTTTATGTTTTTAACATATTTGCTTTCCATAGCCTTTAAATAGATAATTTTTGTTTCTGTTTGTTTATTTGTTTCCTGATTTTCTGAAGATTAGGACTTGGCTTCCTTTTTCTATACATTTTACACTCTATCATAGAACTCTCCACTTTAGTTGCCTCAACTACCATGGAAATTTATTGGAAAAAAAGAATTGTACTTGTTCTGCGATTCAGGCACTTATTTAACACTTGAATCTTCACAGTCAAACAAATATTCATTAAACTAAAGTTAGATATCTTTAAGATTGGGAATCTCCTTTAATTTGAAGCAACCAATCACAATTTTTCAGATGGTTAAAAAAATTTAATGGTGTTAAATTCTATCTTATTTTAGTTTCCTCACACACACACACGCACACACACACACACTCATAATATTTAAATATATTTATCATGACCCCCTGGGTGTTTTGTTATTTTAACCAGTTCTTACTTGCTATGGTTTTATGTTTTTTCACCACTCTTTTCATTTGCCTTTGTCTCTGGCTCTCCTGATATAAGGTAACTACTGTGGAAAGTAACATTATTCCAGACCTGGTCTATCCAATTTTATATTTGCTACCAATAACTACACATCCAATTTTATTCATCACAATCAAAAAGCTTCATTATTAAATATCTGAAACTGTGATATATATTTTCTCTGTATTTTCAATTGGTCATATATTTATTAAGGGCTTTATCAGTTTTTCCATATGTAGGTAGAATAATCTCAAGCATAATTCTATGCCTAATATGTTATCTTTTTGAAGCTATTTCATTATAATCTCACTCTCGTCTTCAGATAATGGAATGATAATTTGATGTAATTATAATTAGTTCTTAGATACAATTACTCAGCAAAATTTGTTTACTATTGTATATGGTGGAAAAAAACTACATGAATTACATGGTAGAGATGTACTGATGTACAAGCTAGGTTTTGAAGGGGCAGAGAGCAAGATATCAAATTGCCAACATTCATTGAATCAGGAAGAAAGCAAGAAAGTTCCAGAAAAACATGTACTTCATTGACTATACTAAAGCCTTTGACTATGTGGATCACAAAATATTGTGGAAAATTCTTAAAGAGATGGAAGTACTAGACCACCTTACCTGTCTCCTGAGAAACCTGTATGCAGGTCAAGAAGCAAAATAACCAAATGTGGAACAACTGACTGGTTCAATATTGGGAAAGAAATATGACAAGGCTTTATATTGTCACCCTGCTTATTTAATTTACATGCAGAGTACATCATGAGAAATTCTGGACTGGATGAATCACAAACTGGAATCAAGATTTCTGGGAGAAATGTCAACAACCTCAAATATGCAGATGATAATAACTCTAAGGGCAGAAAGTGGAAAAATGATGTTTCACTGAGTGAAATAAGCCAAACTAGACTGTCTTTCCTTAGGTGGGGAAAAAAAAAATTAACAGTGATGTCAAACTACATTAAAAGCAGAATTATATGAAATACTAAACACTTTTATTACCACCAAAATGAGTATTTTCCCACTTGGACCTCAAGGAGATCAAACCAGTCAATCCTAAAGGAAATCAACCCTGAATATCCATTGGAAGGATTGTTGCTGAAGGTGAAGCTGAAGCTGAAGCTCCAACTTTGGCCACCTGATGGGAAAAACAGACTCATTGGAAAAGACTAATGCTGGGAAAGATTGAAGGCAAGAGGAGAAAGCAGTGGTAGAGGAAGAGTTGATTAGATAGCATCACTGACTCAGTGGACAGTTTAAGCAAACTCTGGCAGATTGTGGAGGACAGAAGAGCTTAGAGTGCTGCAGTCCATGAGGTCTCAAAGAGTGGGACCCAACTTAGTGACTGAACAACAACAACAACAACAAACCAATATTTTATTTATGTAGCTCATTATGATACTTATATTTTCCAAATTTTTTGTTCTTTCAATCTGACACGTGGAAATTTCTCTTCCTTTTTAAGAGCTTCCCTGCTTATTTACTTTGTACTCACAAAATACCTCATGCTATACTTATATACAGACTCTTTGATATATAGTATTTGTTTATTTTCATTATAAAATGTAACCGAATACTTCAAGTTATATAAGGAGACTAGCAACAAATAATGCAATCACAAAGGAATCTTAGCCAGAACCTTTCATGAAGAAAATAAAATATATAAGGAGATGATGTACATATATATGAAAATTTGACATAAGCTGAGCAGGTTCTCAACAGTGTAGTCCAATCTCTATGAAACTGCAGCTCTGAAGAAGAGATTAACAGTGTTGACTTTAGAGCCACACCGTCCAAGTCAAATCTAACTTAAAATTTCCCCATCCAGGATTGTGATATGAATGAGAAAATTTAGTATATGTAAATTATTTACAGTACTGAATGGCACAGAATATTCAGTTATTACTCTACTACCAGGCACATGGAGAACATGAAATAAATATTGTTAAATGACTAAATCAAAGAATGAATAGAAATTGATAACGATTATGAGGTGAGAATTTTTTAGAGAAGGAAAGCCTTTCTTGTTCATTATCACTCTACACTCAATTATAATTTTTATAATAGAACTATAATGTCTAGAAAGGGCATGAATCACAGATATCTTATAAATTAAACTTCAAGTATCTAATTTTATGGAATCAAATCTTGTGCAGAATAAAATCATTAATTTTACTTAAAAATGCCTTTCAAAAAATTTTAAACATTTAATTAAGCCAATTCTACTTTTAATATTATCAAATGTTCCCCCAGTTCCTTTTGGCAACTGATACTGTAGTCAGCTATGCTTTCTAAATCAAACTTCAACATGCTTCTACATTATTAATGCTAAAATTGTGCCTTAGAGAAATGCATAAAGACGTTACAGTAAAAGTAAAGATTGTTTAGTCAGCTGTTTGTAAGTACATCTGGTGTAAAGACTAAATAAATCCTAAACCCTGAAGCAGCATAATGAAAATAGAAACATTTGGACAAAAAATGTCTATTTTTGTGTATACATTTATTCAAAAACTATTTCTAGACAGAATATTTTACAGGACATTCCTCCAAAGTATTTTCTAGGTTTTCTCATTTTAAAATTAAAATGTTACTTATTTTTTTTCTTGTTTTCTGAGCTTTTTCTAGGGAAGTTTGTGTACATTATTTTTTTTTAAAGAAAATAAAATGTGAGATTTTAACTAATAAAGTTCAGTATTATCACTTCCCTTAGGTATTAGAAAAAAGTTGTATATTCTTTGCATGTTAATGGAATTGTTAATGAATTTATTTTATTGAATATATTCATTGTTTATTAATGTGGTGCATATCAGGAGATATAAAAAAGTATATACCATATTTTTTGGATACTGGTATTTTAGACTCTTTGAAAGAATGGCCAGTATAATTAGCATAACCATGTGAATTTTTTTGTTTTTGTTCAAACTCTGACAGTATTTAAAGTAAAAACCAGCATGATTCAAAATTCTGCTAGAAGAATAGATATTCTAGATCATATGGGGTAATTGGCCAGTAAATATGTTTGAGTTAAAATAATACTATTTCAGAAGGGTACAGTAATTTAGGAGGTTACTGAAATGGTTAAATGGCCCCATGCTAATTAAGCAAATATCAAGGTCATATGGGACTTGCAGAAATATATTGGCCAACTTCCCATGGGATGTTTGGAATATTCTGTGCCATTCAGTATTGTAAGTAATTTACATATACTAACTCTTCTCATCCATATCACAATCCAGATGGGGAAATTTTAAGTTAGATTTGACTTGGACAGTGTGGCTCTAAGGTCGACACTGTTAATTTCTTCTTCAGAGCTACAGTTTCATAGAGATTGGGCTATACTGTTGAGTACCTGCTTAGGTGTTAAGGAGCTGAATGAGAATGTACTTACATTTGTCATAGAATAACACTTAAATCATGTTTTTACCTTCTGTGGACTACATGGAATCATGTAAAGAGTTCTGTCTCTTTTTTGGGTTATGTTTAGATTATTCAAATAACTTGAATTTGAGTATCAACACCCACAGAACTGAGATTTCAAATGAGCCTGATGGTGCAGCAAATTCGGTTTGGATGAAACAACAAGTCCAGATGCAAATGCATAGCTATAGCAGCTGTGGTTTCTGTGCAGACATATTGCTGATCTGTTTTAAAATCATCAAACCCCAAGCCTAGTGCTCATAAATTTATTATGTTTGGAACTCTTATAGAGGCAAAGAAAAAACTTAAAGCAAAACAAAACAACAAAACTAAGTTGTTCTACAGAACATTCTCTTCTTAACTAGAAACTTACAGATAAAATGCTTACTCAGATGATATTTAGGTTGTGTGTGGAGTATAAAGAAATTAATAATGGTTCAATAAAACCCACTCAGTAAAATATAGGATCATTGGTAGGTACTCAGTCCTTAGTCATATACTCTGGAAGGCAGAAATCCCTGAAAGATTGCATTCCTTAAAACTGGAATAACAGGACACATTCCCAGGGAACAAATACCTTGCATTGTTGAATACTACAATGAGAGCTTTGTGAATTGAGGAAGAATATATTTGTTAGAAAGGTTTTTGATCCTGGTAGGACTTATTTATAAAGGTCCAAGGCAAAGAGGATTGGGGTCAACAATAATGAGGAAGGACAGTCATTAAGGGTATGCCACATAATTACAGCTCTCATAAAGGCTGGACTGTTATACTCCGTGATCTCTTGTTTAATGTTGCATTATGCCTTTTCGATTTTAAAATATATGTAACCCTTGTGTCTAATTTAAAAAATACTCAGTTCTTCCTATTTATGTTTTGGCCACAAGTATGTAAATCTTACATACTTATTCAATCATTATCTGTGAGTAATTAAATAAGCTTTACTTGCCTAGAAAGTAAAACAAACAAACAAACATTATTTTTTTAGTACAAAAAAATAAAAGATCCTTCCCAGATTTCTTTTATTTTTACCATTTAGGTGGTGGGAAAATACCTCAGTGTTTGTATTCTTGCAAGAAGGACAACATTTGGGGTATAAAAAAAATGCATTTTTGTATGCCAGTGAGGTCTTGATTTCTTGCATAATTTTATCTCTAGGCCTTATGTACCATGGAACAAAGAGGCTACTCACCAGGTCAGAGTTCAGAGATTTTCTAAATATCTTTAACAAGAATCTTGAATGCCACTTTTTTGTTTGTTTTGTTTATTTAAAGGTGAAAAGGCTTCTAAAATTTTGTTATTCTATTTACATTTCAAGGGGCCAATCTGGTGGGCTAAATAATTGAGTTTTATTTTAGGCCAGTATGAAGAAGAGTGATTTGGTAAAATACCAGTGTTCTTGCCACCAGCTCCAACTCCACACCACCATCATTCTTTTGTAAGATTGTACCTTGGGGGAGGGGGCTTAGAAATCTCATCAGAGGATGAGGTTGTTGGATGACATCACCGACTCGCTGGACATAAATGTGAGAAAGCTCTAGGAGTTGGTGATGGACAGAGAAGCCTGGCGTGCTGCAGTCCATGGTGTTGCAAAGAGTTGGACACAACTGAACAACTGAACTGAACTGAACTAAAGTGAGTCAAAGTTAATTGAGGACAGTTACCTACTTTTTCATAGTGTGGGGTAGCTTCATATTCTTGTAGACTCCCAGCATTTGGATATGCACCAAAGGACATAACAAAATATGTCTCAGAAGCAAAGAACTGAAATTTTTGTGGGAGACACCTTGATAAACGGACTTGAGGTAGGATTTCTGGCTTACCAAACTATGGGATTGAGAAATATGTTCTTCATGTGTTCCCAGCACTCTAGTGAAAGAATATGGAGTCACTGAGAGGAACAGTAGACTAGCAGTGTACTGGTTTTAAAGAAGATATACCATGGAGTATGAGAAGTAGGTCAAAAGGCTCAGAAGTGAGTACCATTGAAACATTCAGAAAGATAGATGGTACCTCAGAGGCCCTCAATCCAGCAAAGAACAGAGCAAAGGCCCACCCCTCCCCCACACCCCCAGGTAAAAGTTAGCCTTACACTCTTTAATGTCACTTGGAGAAGAACAGAGGAAAAGAGAGGAAATATGAAAGGCTATGAAAATCAAAAACTAAAGTTTTAAAAAAAAATTATTGATTCAAGTTAGTTTATAAACTTGTGCCCAATTTCCTGTTCTTTGTTTCTCTATTTTTCTCTACTGCTAAATGAGTTGGATGAACTGACTCAAATCCCTTTAATTTTGCAACTTCTGTTATTAAACTCTCTCAGCATGGACTGTGCACCTACTAAAATCCCTTAGTCAACTCACACTCTCACTTGCCTAAATTACCAATTCATACCTTCTTCTCTCTCCTTATACCTACCACTGGTAACCCCATGTTTTGCATTCTCTTCACTGAAGAGACAGAAATAACCAGAAGAGAAGTTTATACTTATTTGCCCCCTAACTGGTATCATTCCTTTCATGCTTGGTCCCCTCCCAAATTTATTCTCTAAACAGAAATCAGAATGGTGTTTTGAATATATAAATCAGATCATGTCACTCCCTTAGTGCCTTCCTATTGCACTTTGGATATGTCCAAACTCTCCCTAAAGTTTACAGTGCCATACAAGATCTTCAGTATTGAGTTTGTAAAATATCAATAACCTCAGATACACAGATGACACCACCTTTATGGCAGAAAATGAAGAAGAACTAAAGAGTCTCATGATGAAAGTGAAAGAGGAGAGTGAAAAAGTTGGCTTGAAACTCAACTTTCAACTAAGATCCTGGCATCCAGTCCCATCACTTCATGGCAAATAGATGGGGAAACAGTGGAAACAGTGACAGACTTTATTTTCCTGGGCTCCAAAATCACTGCAGATGGTGACTGCAGCCATGAAATTAAAAAGACACTTGCTCCTTGGAAGAAAAGCTATGACAAACTTAGCATATTAAAAAGCAGGGACATTACTTTGCTAGCAAAGGTCCATCTAGTCAAAGCTCTGGTTTTTCCAGTAGTCATGTATGGATGTGAGAGTTTGGACTATAAAGAAAGCTGAGTGCTGAAGAATTAAGGTTTTTGAACTGTGGTTTTGGAGAAGACTCTTGAGAGTCACTTGGGCTGAAAGGGGATCCAACCAGTACATCCTAAAGGAAGTTAATCCTGAATATTCATTGGAAGGACAGATGCTGAAGCTGAAACTCCAATCCTTTGGCCACCTGATGCGAAGAACTGACTCTTTGGACAAGACCCTGATGCTGGGAAAGACTGAAGGCAGGAGGAGAAGGGAACAGAGGATAAGATGTTTGGATGGCATCACTGACTCAATGAACATGAGTTTGAGTAAGCTCTGGGATTTGGTGATGGACAGGGAGGCCTGGCATGCTGCATCCATGGGGTCACTAAGAGTTGGACCCGACTGAGTGACTGAACTGAACTGAACAAGATCTTGCACCAGAAAGCCTAAACAATCTAATCTTATGTTTTTCTACCCTTTCTTACTGTATCCCACTCTATCCTTCAAATTTTCCTAAATATTTGAACGTGTTCCCATGCCAGATACTTTAAACTTATTGTTCCTTCTATCTGAAACACTTTTTCTACTGAAGGATCACAATATTCAAGTGAAGTCTTCAGAGAATACTTAACAGACACTCATCTAAAATAGGCCTGCCATAATCGCTCTCTTATCTCCCATACCCTTTTTTATTTTCTTTTTGGCACTTACTCCTTTCTTGCTTATTTCTGTTTTGCTGAGATATAAAAGTTTCTGACATACAATAATTGTCTTAATAAATATTTTTAAATCAACGTATACATCAAATCTCTTATAAAAGGATTATTAATACTGCATGACAATTATTACAACTAAGCAAAGAAATTAAGGAGATGATATAAACAACATCATTGAAGTAAAGGACTTAGATAAAAATAATTTGTCTTTTTTAACGATTATTTGTATTTGACCACTTAGTAATCTGGACAGAGTGACCCAGATGAGAGAAAAAAAGCTATGGCTTAAATCCTCGTGTGATTCAATTAGTTTTTCCCTATTTGCAGTCACAGAATTTACCATGCCCAATCAACCATTTTATAATTATCTCCTCTTATTCACTTTCAGCTGGAACAATACTAATCTGTTCCCAGAAATAGAAAACTATTCCCAAATGTCTGGTCATTAATATCATCATCATATCCTTATCTGCAAAGGGATAGTTTACAGAAATAAGAGGAATTTAAGGTTTCACTATATCATTGACCCAGCCAAACACAGGAGAAGGTAATGGCACCCCACTCCAGTACTCTTGCCTGGAAAATCTCATGGATGGAGGAGCCTGGTAGGCTGCAGTCCATGGGGTCGCTAAGAGTCGGACATGACTAAGCAACTTCACTTTCACTTTTCACTTTCATGCATTGGAGAAGGAAGTGGCAACCCACTCCAGTGTTCTTGCCTGGAGAATCCCAGGGACGGGGGAGCCTTGGTGGGCTGCCGTCTATGGGGTTGCACATAGTCGGACACGACTGAAGTGACTTAGCAGCAGCAGCAGCAGCAGCCAAACACAATGGCTCCTTTAAGAATCCCATTAGGATGAAGGAGAGAGCTCTCCTTAAATATAATCAGAAAGCAAACCACTTGGTTCTCCATTGATTTCAGATAAATCAACTGAAATCAGGTTTTTTCCCACTGAATTTTGGCATATCAGCTTCCTGCAGAAGAAGTTGATTAAATAATATGGAGAAAGTAATAAGAGAAAAATCATATAATGTTCAAAGCTGTAAAGAGGTCTTCTGCAAGGTCACTTAAACTCAGGTGAAATTCCAGTTGGGTCTCTTTTGTTCCATTTACCATAGTGCTGGGAATTGAACTTAGCAGTTAGGAGCCCTTTTGCCTTCTGAACAATTGTGGCTGGAATCCATTCCTCACACAGAAAATAGAAAATAACTTCAATGCACGTAATTCAAGTCTGGAAATGGTTTCAATGCTAAACAATTGTTTTTGAAAGGACCCTGTGTTCCAAATAACTGCAATTTAACTGTGCATTCAGTGCTCAGCTATAGCAATAAATTGTAGATCTTTCAGTTTTACTTCAAATGTCATTATTTGGCTCCATTTTATTCACATTCACTGCAGTTTTAACAGTCTACATGATTCCTGTTCATGGATTAATGAGAGCTTATTCTTATTCCCCAAGAGAATGCTGTGTTGACTTTATAAAGCTGTTTTTTAAAAGCAAAGGGAAATGATAAGATCTTTCAAATGCATATATGAATCACCTCAATCATAATTGTAGCTTCAAAACTGAAAATTGGATACTATCTCATTTCAGCTTAGCATGTATACAGTTAATGCTGGCCAGTGATCTTTTTAGGAGACCTGAGGTGTGGTATTTATTATGTATATTGTTATACCTGTAGAAAGTCAACCTGTCCTTCTGTAGCTAATACAAAAATTAAATATTAAATTCAGACTGTATTAAGAGGGCTTTTACAGTTATGCTTGCCATCTTTTGCCTAACAGTGTTGCATATTCAGCCCTGCACATTTTCAGCAGATTACCATGTATTTTATGAGTGAGATTTAAAAAAAATAATTTTTTTTGTAAATCTTACATCCACCAGTCTATATTATATAGTCAGAAAAAAGAAGAGGAGATTTCTGTCCTACTAACTATGGAAATACGACCTACAATCCATTGTGAAACTACTGAGAAAAAGTGTGATATTCTCCAGCCATGCAAGAATGATTTCCTAGGGGGAGGGTGAAAATACTCACTAATTTTTTCATATATATGTGTTTTATATATGGATTTTCATTTTTCTCATATATATGGTATTTATTTTTGGAAGAGTATAGTTGTGTGTTTTTTTTTCTTTGAAAGCAATAGTGTGCAGAAGTTAAGAGTTTAGTTTCTAAATGTGAATATTTTGTGCTACATCCGTCTGCTGTCCACTAGCTATATAAGCTTGGGATTGTTGTTCAGTTGCTAAATTGTATTAGACTCTTTGCAACCCCATGGACTGAAGAAAGCCAGGCTTCCCTTTCCTTCACTATTCCCCAGAGTTTGCTCAAACTCATGTCCATTGAGTCGGTGATGCTGTCCAACCATCTCATCTTCTGTCATCCCTTTCTCTTCCTGCTCTCAATCTTTCCCAGTATCAGTATCTTTCCCAATAAGTCAGCTCTTCTCGTCAGAAGGCCAGAGTATTGGAGCTTCAGCTTCAGCATCAGTCCTTCCAATGAATATTCAGGGTTCATTTCCTTTAGGATTGACTGGTTTGAGCTCCTTGCTGTCCAAGGGACTCTCAAGAGTCCTCTCCAGCACAACAGTTCAAAAGTATCAATTCTTCAGCACTCAGCCTTCTTTATTGTCCAACACTCACATCTCTTCATGACTACTGGAAAAACCACAGGTTTGACTATACAGACCTTTGTTGGCAAAGTGATTTCTCTGCTTTTCTAATATGCTGTCTAGGTTTGTCATAGCTTTTCTTCCAAGAGCAAGCATCTTTTAATTTCATGGCTGCAGTCACTGTCCACAGTAATTTTGGAGCTCAAGAAAATAAAGTGGTTTACTGTTTTCACTTTTTCCCCATCTATTTGCTGTGAACTGATGGGACCAGTGCCATGATCTTAGTTTTTTGAATGTTGAGTATTAAGCCAGCTTTTTCACTCTTTCACCTTCATCTAGAGGCTCCTTAGTTCCTCTTCACTTTTAGGGTGGTATCATTTCCATATCTGAGGTTGCTGATATTTCTCCAGGCTATCTTGATTCCAGCTTGGAATTCATCCAGCCCAGCATTTCTCATGATATACTCTGCATATAAGTTACATAAACAGGGTGACAATAAACAGCCTTGATGTACTCCTTTCCCAATTTTGAACCAGTCCCTTTCTCCATGTTCATTTCTAACTGTTGCTTCTTCATCTGTATCCAGGTTTCTCAGGAGGCAGGTAAGGTGGTCTGGTAGTCCCATCTCTTGAAGAATTTTCCACAGTTTGTTGTGATCCACACAAAGGCTTTAGCACAGTCAATGAAGCAGATGGTTTTTTTTTTTCTGTAATTCTCTTTTTCTATGATCCGACAGATGTTGGTGATTTGATATCTGGTTCCTCTGCCTTTTCTGTATCTAGCTTATACATCTTGAAGTTCTTGGTTCACATACTGTTGAACCCTAGTTTGAAGGATTTTGAGCATTACCTGACACGTGAAATAAGCATAATTGTATAGCAGTTTGAGCATTCTTTGGTATTGCATTCTTGGGATTGGAATAGAATAATATAAGTAAAATTGCAGTTTTTGAATGCTGTTATTACCTTAACTCTATGTATGGTAAAAACAAAAACAAAGACTGAGTCATAGAGCATTTGTTACCTAAGATCAAACAGCTGGCAATTGTTGGAACTGTAGATGAAATTGTTATTAGTGGAAACCCTACATTGTCTCCTCCAATGCCCTGATTGTTACTTGATGACTCAGATGGTAAAGATCTGCCTACAATGCAAGAGACCTGGTTTTGATCCCTGGGTCAGGAAGATCCCCTGGAAAAGGGAATGGCTACCCACTCCAGTATTCTTGCCTGGAGAATTCAATGGACAGAAGAGCCTGGTGAGCTACAGTCCATGGAGTCACAAAGGGTTAGACATAACTGAGTGAGTAAAACTCTCACTTCAAAGATTTTAACATGAATCATGCCTTGATAATTCCATTGCTCCTGGAAGAAAATCGTATTTGTCATTTAATTCCTCCCCTTGGTCTGGACGAAGATGATGCAATTCTGAAGCGTTTTATTAACCCATTTCCTCCAATGTATCCCTCAATTCATTACAAGTTGAATCTCTTTTACCTGTTAGCTGTGATGCTTCATAAATATTTTACTTTTTGTTTGCAATGTTCTATGAATGCCTTAAGTTTAATTGCAATAAATGTGTATGAAAGTGGAATAAAATTTGGTAACTTTCTCATTCTAAATAACTCATACAAACCATCATTGTTTTAGCAGAAGCTTCAAATGGAACTAATAATACTTAGAGCCACTTTGAACATGGAAACTGTCTTGTGTCTAAAATCTTTTTCCTATAAGAATCCATAGGATTTTTAATGAAAGTCTTTTTTATTTGGGGAAAAAACGTGTTTGTAATGTGTTCTGATTAAGTAGACATATTGAAACTCTGTAAATACAGCATACTTAGAAAATTTAAAAAAAAAATTACTTTCAAGTGAGTGAAGTGAGAGGACCCATGTGGAATACACCTGTCCAGAATCTTATTAGCTATAAATATGCTGAGGTTTTAATTTCACAGATTCAAGGCAACAAGATGACTATCATTGAAACAGTGTTTTCCCTAAAGCAGTCAATTTAAGTAAAATGAATGCTAAGTCTTCTCTGTTGAAATCTTACATAATTAGGTGTCAGTAAATTTGAACAATAGGATGAATGGTTGAATTACAATTACATATGTTGTACAGGCATAAATAATGACTACATCTTTTTTTTTCTTTTAAGTAAAACTCTGTGGCAGTATTCATATGAGCACATGCATGATTCTGTGATGAATGAGACTAAAGTACATAAATTACATCTTCTGTGATCTAATGTTTTAAGGTTAAGTTTGAAAAAAGAAATCAACTTCTAATTTCAAATGACTAAAGAAGTTAAATTTTCTTTTAAGTTCCTTCTCAAATTTTGCCAGAATTTGAAGGAATTTATAGAACTTCTATCAAAAACAAAACTTTTATCAAAAACAAAAACAAAATGAAAACAAGTTATTAATATAAAATGGCCCATAGATTAGTTGCAATTTGCCTATAATCTGTTTTAACTAAACTATTTCCCACACAATGAATTTTTCACATAATTGTCAAGTCAGAATAAGTCTGCTTCCATTTAAACTTTAATTTCCCCGATATACTAGTTTAGGTGAATTGTTACTTAAGTTAAATTTCAGGAGAAATTTGGCTTCAACCTAGTTTAGTTTCATCATATGAAATCAATATCTCTTAAATGCTAGTAGCACATAAGAATCACCTGAGAACATTCTAAATATAGTATTTGTTGGCCTTCACCCTCAGATACTAACTTAATTATTTTAGAAGTGTTCTGGGATAAGAATTTTTAAAAAACTTTTCAGGTAATTCTAATGTGCAGCCATAGTCTACTATGGTGAGTCTTAGATTTTAGCAGGCATCAGAATCACCTGGAGGGCTTATTCAGCCACAAATTGCTGGGCTCCATCCCCGGAGTTCCTGTTTTACCTGAGTCTGAATAGGTTATAATATTTACATTTATAATAAGATGGTGAGCCTGCTGGTCTAAGGAGTATACTTTGAGAACTAGGTATGTAGATAGACAAGTTAGAATAAACTCAGATGTCTCAAATAATTTAGAGTGTGATAAATTTTCTAAGGGGTCAACAAATCACAGCTCAACACTGGGTGCTTGTTTTTGTAAATAACATTTTACTGAGTCATAGTTACAACCATTAATTTGCATACTATGTTTATTTTCACTGTTTCAAAGACAGAGTTGAGTAATTGCACGGCAACCATGTGTCCCACAAGCCTAAAATATTTATTCTCTGGCCTTTTTTAGAAAAGAGTTTGCTAATTGCAATTCTAAATTATCATAAATGATAATGTAAATGGATAAACAGCAATAGTCATAAAACAATAAAAAACAAAAAACCAGTAATTTTTAAGATAAAACAGTATGTCTGAGCTTTAGCCCTTTATAGCTAACTGCCTTTTTGTCCATTTCTTAGTGGAGGTGTCAAAGAAGGCTAAAACTCAACATGTGACATACTAAACCTGTTGTCTTCCTCTCCATAAACTTAGTCCAAACTCTTCCTACAAATAGCACCATCACCCAGGTAGTTAATGCAATCCAGAATCCAAAGACTCAACCTTGGCAACTCGCTCTCCCCACCATCTAGTTTTGTGTTAGGGATTTTTATCTCCATCCATTTTTCTCCACCTTTATCATTTCCACCATCAAATAGAGGTGCTCATTACCTCTATTCTGGACTACAAAAATATCTTATTAACTAAACTTTCTGCACTCACCCTGGCTGCACTCCAATCCATTCTTCCACCTGTAACCAGTGGGAGCTCCCCCCATCATAAATTGAAAATCTTTATTTACTTAAAATCCTTTCCATAACCTGAAAGCCTACAGTGTTATTGGGCCCTCCTTTTCTCTTCAGTCTTCCTACACCATGCTGTCTGTTGTCTTGACATGCCAACCTACCTTCAGTTCTTTTTATTCATCTCCTTTCTCTTACCAGAAGTTTTTGCACATGCTATTTCCTGCTTGAGATATTTTATTTATCCTGTTCATCTAAGTAACTCTTATCCTTTCTTTAAATACTAACTCCAATCTGATTTTCTCTGGGAAGCTTTCTCTGATTTTGGTGATTACTATAACTCTACTGTAAGACTCATATATTAATTTACCGTTACTTTTAGCTTTGCAGCAGTCCATAGGGTCGCAAGGAGTTGGACACGTGAAACGACTTAGCACAGCCGTGTTAGCCCTTGCAATAACTACACTTTTAGATCTGTTCAAATAGTTGTTTGATATATCTATCTCCCATGTTAAACTATAATCTTAAAGAAAGGAGAAAATATATGCTTTGTATTATTTCTCAGCATTATATCTAGTAGCAGCAAGTGTGTGATACACAGAATCTGTTTTAAATAAAATGGATCAATGGGTAAACATATGCCAGAACTTATTTATATTTACATATGTACAAATTGATTTTCCCAATTAAATGTCATGTAATCAATCTGGTTCAAAATAAATAGGCAAAAAAGGAAAATTGAAGGGAAAAATAGCAAATTCAATTTGCCATACAAGCATTTAGGCAATCATTTAAAATTTTACTTCCAAGATTTATTTTTAGCAAAACATTTTAAACATAAGAGAATACTTATTATTTTAAGTGAATAAAACAGAGAGCAAAATCTTTACGTGAAAAATGTAGAAGTATACAGATATGACTAGAAAGAAGTAGAATAAAATGCTAGCCAAAATTATCTTTTTTAAAATTTATTTTTAATTTGGGAAAAATAACTTTACAGTGTTAGTGTTTGTTTCTGCCATACAACAACACAAATCGGCCATAATTATGCATATATCACCTCCCTCTTGAGTCTGCCTACCCTTCCCCCATATCAGTTGCCTTTGAACTGTCATTTACACTACAACAGGGATGATTATTGTGGACATTATGCTAAGTGAAATAAGCCAGTTGCTAAAAGAAATACTGTATGAGTCTACTTATATGAGATAACCGCAAATTCATAAAGACAGAAAATAGAATGATGGTCACCAGGGTCTGGGGGGGCAGGCAGGAAATGGGGAATTGTTAATTAGTAGAGGCTTCAGTTTTACAAGAATTCTAGAGGTGATTGTAAAACATTGTGAATGTACTTAACAATACCGAATGGTACACTTAAAAATGATTAAGATGGTAAATTTTACATTATGTATATTTTATCTCAGTTTTTAAAAATTGCATTTTGATGATAGAATTACTATTTTATTTGCCTTTAAACATAAAATAGTTTATTTTTCTTTTAGCATAAGAAAAATATCTATTAAAATTTTTTTTTAAAAAGAACAAAGACGCAAAGCCAGGGGCCATATCTGAGATATATGTGTGTTCTTAATTACTAGCAAGAGCTTTAAAAGTTGCAGGAATACAGTATGTATTTGTTGAATAAAGGAAGTGTAGCTGGATAATAAAGGTGTGATTATCAAGTGGTTAGAAGGGCAAGTGAAATTCCCTCTAGGTTTGTCCTAGAGCTATCGTTTAGCAGTATGTAATTGTAAAGATAAATTGCTTTGGCCAGGTATTTCCCTCTGATTTAGACAGTTATCCCTAAAGAAATGGCCTAGATGGAAATGATCATCTCTGTTGGTATTTTCTCAGAATGAAGCTTTGGAAAAGTATTGTTAGTCCTGGATTTTAAATTTGCAAATATTACTGTGTCAACTAAAAGATATGTTTCAAATATAAAGCTCACAATGGAGTCAAGTTGATTCTAGATAACTAAAAGATAATACACAATTCCAGGGAAAATATATATGTTATTTCATATCTGACATACTCTTAAATGTGTCAGAATACTAGACCACAGTTCAAAAAAGTAAGTTTCTAAATGTACCATTCTGTGATTTAGAAATTTACTCCTTGATGAAACACAAATGAAAAACCAGTATTTATTTATTTATTTATTTTGGAAAACCAGTATTTAAATTCATCTCTATCAAAATGTGTTTGCTAGAAGACTGTCATCCTTGTACATGTAAAAGAAATGGAAGTAGTTAATTTTTGAAAAGGAAAGTCTTTTAATGGGACTCTTTTAAACCTAAGAGGAAAGGGTCGGGGGGGAGGGGTTTAAATTATGGAATTGATTTCCAATTCACTGAGAAATGTTTTAAAAATTAGATGTCATACCCCTAAAATAGCAAATTACTTTGTGCAGTATGGAGGCTATACTGTTCAGTTCAATGGAAATGGATGATTGTAGCATCATCTTCTTTCTTTTCATGGGAAAATACTATATAGGACATGTACAGAGTTAACTTGAGCTGAAAGTCCCAGAAACTACTTTTCTGGATTCAAGGACAGTCATCATATATTGCTAAAAACTACAGTGAGAGGGTGAGTAAATTGAAGGATCAACTTATGAACTAGAAGTGAATTTGAATAGAAACAGAACAATTTGTGGTTTAATTAGTGAGAGCCAGGTATCAAAAATAAAATAGTATTTCAAGTCTGTGTATTATACACAGCAAATGTGGACTATGGGGAAAATTTATATGACAAAAAATAAAACTGTTTAGATAAATAGTTCATTTTGAAGTTGACCAGTAGAGATTGAGGGAGACAGGCAGAAGGCAGTAAGCAAGTCTCTCAGATATCTCAGGGGTTATTCTGAAGACTCCATTGGGATCTCTATAAAGATTTCTTCTACCCTGGGTGCTATGGGGCTCTTGGTAGTTGTCAAGTCCCCACGTATATTTTCTTGTCTGACACTTTGCGACCCCATGGCCTATACAGTCCATGGAATTCTCTAGGCCAGAATACTGGAGTGGGTTGCCTTTCCCTTACTCCAGGGGATCTTCCCAACCTAGGGATCAAACCCAGCTCTCCCACATTGCTGGCAGATTCTTTACCAGCTGAGCCACAAGGGAAGCCCCGCATATGTTTTAACCTCATTTTAACCTCTTTGATAAGAGAATTAGAGAATGACCCCGTCTTTGTCAATTTCTTCATTAACTGAGCTTTTATACTGTTCAAGGAACTAGTTATTAAGCTTGTCTCCAGGATGATCATTGACTAGTGGAGAAGGGAGACATAAAGACAATTGCAATATTGATATTCATGATTATAGGCTTCCCAGGTGGCGCTAGTGGTAAAGAACCTGCCTGCCAATGCAAGAGACCTAAAAGATGGGAATTCTATCCATGGGTCAGGAAGATTCCCTGGAAGAGGGCATAGCAAACCACTCCAGTATTCTTGCTGGAGAATCCCATGGACAGAGGAGACTAGCGGGCTACAGTCTATTAGAGTCGCAAAGAGTCAGACAGGACTGAAATGACTTAGCACTTAGAGCACATTTCTGTTATGCACAGCTGTTGCGCCAGCAGAAATTAAGCCAATAAGCTAATGTGTCTTCACTTTTCTTGTGAAGAATGCAATTGTTTCCTCAGGTAAAGGTCATTGAGAGTTTAACATTGAATTGGGTTGGCCAAAAAGTTTGTTCAGGTTTTTCCCTTAACATTTTCCAGAAATGTTTTTGGCCAACCCAATATAAGACATATAGACAGAGTTTGGAAAGTGCTTCAACTGAGGAGTTTATTTAACATCCTTAAACTCTTGTGTTTATAAGATTTAATTAATGTGATTTATAATTAATATTAAAAATTCTTGATGTTAAATTGTTGTATTATATAGATTTGGGTCTTCTTTGGATAGTCTTTCGGAGAATGGGGTGTAGCAATAAAATAATTGAATTTCAGCTCAGTTTTCAAAGTGCCTGTTTTATGTACACTTTGAAAAGAAAAAAGAATCACAATGCTAAATGAGCTTAGTATTTCTTGTTTGTACTATTCATTGAAAGTATGATTTGCTTAGAGTTTGTCAAATTACAAGTGGAACATAAATGCTCAATACATGCTTGCTGAATTAATGTAGAAGTTGGTGAAACTGAGGTAAAGAGAAAAGTTTTTCATATGGAAATAGCCAATAAATGTAGTTTTATATCTAAATGAAACATTTTGAGACAGATTATTTTGTTAAGAAACAATTAATGAGGTTGAACTATATATCAACTAATGAGGTTGATCTGTATTCAAACTAAAGTAGATAGCAGTGTAACACTGAGGACAGAGCAAATAGTGCTTACCACACTGAGGGTTGCTGCTAATTCTAAGAAAACATCCAACCCCTTCTTCAACAGTAGCCCTCTAGCAGCAACTGTTAAATGTGTGATTAGATTACCCTCCCTGTGATCTTGGCTTGCAGACGTCTAAATAGCAGTAATAAAATAATCATGAACTTGAAATTCCATCCAGTCGTTCCATTTGACCATAATAATGTACTACGGAAGTTGATTGTGTGTGGTGACAATGAAATGCTAAGAATTACAGTCAAACCTGTGTTTACTGGAATGGAATGTGGAGGAAATCAGCTGGTTGTTGGAAAAGTGGAGTTCAAATGGAAATCACAATAGTAGTGCTGACAGCATGCCCAAAGCTAAATTTAAAAATCCATGTTTAGTTTGAAGCATTATAGTCTGGGATTCCATTTGCTAATCAGTTTCTAATTGCTATAGTTCTTTCTCATTTCTTTTTAATATACATTTTCCTTATGTTCACCATCTGAAATCAAAGGATTGCTTGCACCTTGAAGATTTTGAACAGTTTAAAAATGTATTAAAATGCATTGTCAGGTATTCTCTTTTGTATGTGACAATTTTTCCCATTTAACCTAGTTTCCAGATTAGGGAACTCTAGATTGACAGATGGGAAGTCTTTTGTTTGTTTGTGTATGTGTGTGTGTGTGTGTGTGTGTGTTTTAATCTCTATTTGTCATTGTTCAGTTGCTCAATCATGTCTAACTCTTTGAGACCCTGCAGACTGCAGCACACCAGGCTCCCCTGCCTTTCACTATCTCCCAGAGTTTGCTCAGACTCATGTCCGTTGAGTCAATGACGCCATCCAACCATCTCTACTCTGTCACCCCCTTCTCCTCCTGCCCTTAATCTTTCCCAGAATCAGGGTCTTTTCCAGTGAGTTGGCTCTTGGCATCAGGTGGCCAAAGTATTGGAGCTTCACCTTCAGCATTAGTCCTTCTAATGAATAGTCAGGGTTGATTTCCTTTAGGATTGACTGATTTTATCTCCTTGCTATTCAAGGGACTCTCAAAAGTCTTCTCCAGCATCACAGTTAGAAAGCATCAATTCTTTGGCATGTAGCCTTCTTTATGGTCCAACTGTCACATCTATACATGACTACTGGAAAAACCATAGCTTTAACTATACAGACCTTTGTAGGCAAAGTGATATCTCTGCTTTTAAATATGCGTCCCTAGGGACTTCCCTGGTGGCTCAGATGGTAAAGAATCTGCCAGAAATGTGGGAGACCTGGGTTTGATCCCTGGGTTGGGAAGATCCCCTGGAGGAGGGTGTGGCAACCCACTCCAGTATTCTTGCCTGGAGAATCCCAATGAACACAGGAACCTGATGGGCTACAGTGCATGGGACTGCAAAGAGTTGGACATGGCTGAGTGATTAAGCACAACAGGTTTGTCATAGCTTTTCTTCCAAGGAGCAAACATCTTTTAAACGCTGTTATTTTGGTATTAAGGAATCCAGTTATGAGACTGATATGAGATCCAGTTTGGGTTAACAGTGACAGTTCTGTAGGTAATTGCAGCCTACTCTGGACTTTATCATTCTAACCATTTCTTCTTCTTAATGGAGAAGAAATCTTCTGTCTACCTTAATGGAAACTCAGACTTAGGTGTCCCCAGTTCCTGCCATTCTATTACTAGAAGATTGCAAAGCCTTGTTTGTTTTTGGTAAGAAATATTCTTAAGGTTCAGAGCTATGAATAATTTTGTTACTTCAATATCATAATATATGGTTCTCCCTCAATGAAGAAAACAGCTCTTTGCATAAATTGGCTGAAAAGGTATAAAGACATAATAATTATAAGAAAAGGCTGAAATCAGGAATATTTTAATGTAATCAAATCATTTATCATATGCCTTCTTTTATTCTGGAGCATCACACAAACCGTTTTCCACTCCCTTTGGAAAAAAAATAACAATAAAATTTAGAAAATAAAATATGAAATGTGTATTAATTTTAAATAATTCTTACATTTTCAAGCTTGTAAGTAATTTAATAATATAACTTTCACTGTTTTCAGTGCCCTCTTTGACTCACTAAATATTTTATATGTGAAGAAATTTCCTATTGGCAATTTATATATCCCTAATTGTTAAAAAGTGCTTTCAAAATAGGATTACATTTCATCTTCCAAAAACAGATGAAAACTTATTCCACATACTATGTAACTTAAATATATGTTAATAGGTCATCCTATTACAGATATCTTCAGTACATTCAAAATACATCTTTTCTTGAGTCAAAAACTCCTGCTTATTCTGATTAAAAATTTTGGTGATGGGGCTTCTCTGGTGGTTCAGTGGTTAAGAATTCACCTGCCAATTCAGGGGACATTGGTTTGATCTCTGGTCCAGGAGGATACCACATGCTATGGAGCAACTAAGCATGTGGGCCACAACTGCTGAACCCAAACACTGCAACTAACGAGGCCTGAGCACCTAGAGCCCACGCTCCACAACAGATCACCACAGTGAGAAGCCCACACACCACAACAGAATGGCCCCTGCTTACTTTAACTAAAGAAGCCCATGTGCATCAACAGACACACCATAGTCAAAATATTAAATAAATAAATAAACCTTTTTAAAATAGTAAAAAAAAAAAGATTGATGATAAAATCTATCACCATGAGGTATCTATCAAACTATTCTTCAGCTTTATTCTTTGTCTTTATGCTGTGTCCCTCAGAAATGAAAATGCTCTTATCACTGTATCACTTTCAGTTTGCTCACATTAAATTAATAATGTTTTCTATCAAGCATAAATTTCTCCTTTTAGAGTTTTCAGAAAGTCCAAACAAAAATTGATCCTTAGAAAGTAAATGTAAATAATAACTACTAGGATGAAAAGAAGCCGTGTGCTAGACCTGTGAGATACTTCTCCTATACCATCATATTCATTTTCTTATAGTTTTGACAATAATACACATTTCAATGTATTCTGACCAACTGGCAATTCTTGCTGCCTCTAATGCTCCGTACCCCATACTTATAAATGAATGTCCTCTTTCATTAGTATTTTTGAATCCCTGCTCCAATTGCAACTCCTCAGTCACTCAAGAAGGGCTTCCCTGGTTGGCTTTAACAGTGAAGAAACTGCTTGCAATGCAGGAGACCTGGGTCCAGTCCCTGGGTTGGGAAGATCCCCTGGAGAAGGAAATGGCAACCCACTCCAGTATTCTTGCCTGGAGAATTCTATGGACAGAGGAGCCTGGTAGGCTACAGTCCATGGGGTTCCAAAGAGTCAGACATGACTGAAGGACTAAGACTTTGTCACTCAAGTCCTGTAGAGTAGGCTATTAGTACTGTCTCACCTTTATGAATATAAAATGTCTTAATTGAGCTATAATCAAGAAAAAAAATAGACCTGTATTAACATTAACATTGTACCGTGAAAGATGATCTCCATGACCTTCTCCACTTGGGAATAATTTGGGTTCATAGAAAACTATGAATCAATATTATGATGAGTTTAGAACTAGAAGACATCTTTTCTTAGTATTTTCTGAGCCAAGGTCATTACCATTAGAAAGTGGAAATGATCCTAATGGAAATGACTACAAAGAATTAAATTAGAAAGACATTATTAAAACCATCTTTCACTCAATTATAATCTCACTTACTTTGTACAAAGTTTAGGAGTTTACATTGTTGCCAGCTGAATTTTCATAAACTGCCATTTTTTCAAGGAGCAAAGATCTTTTTAATTTTTTTCTATGATTCTGTTTTCTCTCTTCTCTTAGCATATCTGTTATGCTTATTTTTATTTTTTCTACTTGACCTGAACTTTGCAGTATATATATAATCTGTATAATCTGTGTCCACTATCAAATAAGGCTCCACCATTTCAGAGGTAGTATACCTACCTTATAACACAACGTTACCCATTCCTCTGTCCATCCCCTATAACATTGTCATTCATTTTGTTTATCCATAGGCTATAATCATCCAACAAATCATTGCTATTAATATTTTGAACAAACATTTCTATTAGATTGTCTAAGAACAAGTGAAATATTTCACTTTACCTTCATTGTGTTCATTCTCTAACACTCTTCCTTTGTTCTGTAGTTCTAAGTTTCTGACCTATATCATTTTCCTTCTCTGAAGAACTTCTTTTAACATTTTTTGCAAGTCAGGTTTACTGAGAGCGAAATCCCTTAGTTTTTGTTTTTCTTGTGAAAAGTCTGTCTTTCTCTGTCACTTTTGAAGGACTTTTCATTTCTGTTACAGTGTTTCTTGATTTCTAGCATTTTCTCTTGATTATTTCAAGTCACCATCTCTCTGTTTATATTCCTCATCTGTTTTTTCATGTTGAGGTTTTTTTTTTTGTTTTTTTTTTTCCATCAGCACCCACAGCATCTTAACTATGGTAGGTGGTGGTGGTTTAGTTGCTAAGTCATGTCTGACTTGTGCAACCTCATGGACTGTATCCTACAAGACCCTTATGTCCGTGGGATTTCCCAGGCAAGAATACTGGAGTGGGTTGCCATTTCCTTCTCCAGGGGATCTTCCCAACCCAGGAATCAAACCCACATCTCCTGCTTTGCAGATGGTCTCCTGCATTGCAGGCAGATTCTTTACTGCTGAGCCACCCTAGTGATTTAAAATTCCTTGCCTGAGAGTCACACAATCTCTATCATATGAGTCTAGTTCTGATGTTTGCTTTTTCTCTTCATACCATGTTTTACCCTGCCTTTTAGCAAACCTAATTGTGTTGAAAGCTGGACATGATCATTGTAATAGAAACTTAAGTGGAAAAGCCCTTTCATATATGGTTTTATTTTTAATTAGCGAGGTATTAGTGTTAATGTTTGCTGTGGCTATAGGTACCAGAGGCTTCAGTTTCTAATATCCTGTTTCTCCTTGTTTTCTTTGGATTTCCCTAAAACTCCTTCTTATCTAGAGTTTGTAGCTTGCAGCTCTCTTAGTTGTAGCTCATGTTATTATTATTCTATAGTCCTACTGAAGTGGTGGTATGGTATTGGGTAAGAAAAACATTCTGTAAATGTATGATTAAACCTCTCGTTTTTAATGAGACAGAGTTCCTGCACTGCGACCTTCAAAAGTTTCTTAATATATGAGACAAAAAAACAAAAACAAAAAAAACAGAGATTTAGAGCTATCTAATTGCTCTTCCCCTAGATCAGGTAAGTCTCTAGCAAAGTATCTTTCACTGAGGGCAGGCCCAACCACAGAATGCTCTGGATATATTTCAAACTAACTACTATTTCCATTTTCTTATTTCAGAATGGCTATCTTCCCCTCCTTCTATCTAATCCATGTGGAGAATTTTTCTAAAATATTTGCCATGAGAACCTGGTGGTCCTCCTGAAAGTAAAATTCACCAACATGTGAATCTGCCCCCAAGTCTGGGGCTCTAAATTTTACTTATCAAGCAAATTTACACTGAGCCTCCAGAAACTCACCAATTACTGTTATGCTGTGTCTATGGGTAGCCTCTTCTCCTGGTAAATTTTGATTCTGTGTATTTACTTGAGTCTCTGGTGTTTGCAATAATGGTTGGCCCTGTGACCTCAATTCTGAGTTCATGTGAGAAGAGTTGCTGATTTTACATTCAGTGTTTTTTGTTTTTTGGTTTTTTTTCTTCTTATTTTTTGATGAGAACGACAACTTTCAAGCACCTTATAAGTTAAAGTGGAAATTAGCCAACTACCTTATTTTAGTCTTTAAATTATCTCAAATATTAGTGTTTGCCTTATTAGATATATATTTGTATATTTTTTGTACCATCAAACAGAAGAGAAAAAAGACAACCTAATTCCTTCCTTTATCCTAAACACTCTGTTTCCTTACTGTGAAAATCTAAAATCATGCACATTTTAATGCTGAAGCAGCAGCATGAAAAGGGGGTAATGGGCAACTCTTTATCACTTCTTAAAAATATGAACTAGCAGATGGCATTTCCTCTTCTGTACATTTCATCATTTAGCAGAAAACAATTAAAAGCAAATGAATCTTAAACAAATAGTTGGCATGCTCATTTCTGCAATAGTTATTTTTATAAGAATCAGAGCTTGTTGTAACATATTTAGAATATAATTTAATGTTCAGTTGGCATCTTAGTTAAATCTGGTCTATTCATTTTTGCAAAATGATGAAAACATCATCATATTGATCTTCGGTAGGGTTAGAAATAACCAATGAATAAAATATAACCTTTGGGTTTAATACATACAGACTGAAATATATGGCTTTTAAAATATCTGGGGACAAGAGGTATACAGTGAAGCTAATGAAAGTGAACCATTAGGGTATGTCTCTCAAAGGACCTCCTCAGTTCTAGGAGGAGACTTAATCATTTGTTCATATAGTCACATGCTTTTGTAAAATTTATGATAAAATATATTTTAACACATTAAATTAAGACTTCTAGCATTTCACTTTTATTTCCTCTCTTCCACTCTCTTCTTATTTCATGTAAAATAGTATTGGAGTTGAAACAGGTATTTTGTAGATTTGGCTAAGGGTAATTGAGTTGGGAATACCTTTTATATTGGGTTCAGAAAGATCTAGTTATGTGGTTTGAACTCTGAGACATACCTAGGTAATTGCTAGCCATCTTATTTTAACAAGGACCTTGAGAAATATTCCTATCATGACAAAAGTGTTCTGAACAGAGTTGATACATATCCTAGCACCCAGGGCTGCAAAACATGTGGGAAGTGGAAGAAAAACAAGATGCACAATACAGACAGAAACAAGTCTGTGGTAGATTTTCTAATCATCAGATTTATAAAATTGAAGTGTAAATGTAGAAAAACATTTTTCCCCTGAAAGGAATGTGCTTGGAATTTTAGCATGATAAGTTATCCCAAACTTAGTAGCATAAAACAATAAGCACTTATTAATCTCACATAAACTGTGAGGAATTAGTGGCCCAGGAATAGTTTATCTGTATAATCTAGCTATGTTCCTAATGTGTTTTCTGTCAAGACCTGACTGGGTCTGGAGGCCCCTCTTCCAAAATGGTTCAATTGCATGGATGTTGGCAAGAGGCTTTGGATGCTCATTACACAGTCCTCTAGACAGGGCTTCCTGAATGTCCTTATAACCCAGCAGCTGGTGTACTTCAGAGCAAGTGATCTGAGAGAGCAAGGCAGAAGTCATAGTACCTTTTACAAAACCTTGTTCAGAGTTTCACAATGCTACTTTTGCTATATTTTCTGCATTAGAAGTAAGTCGCTGAATCTGGCCCACACTCAATAAAAAGAGAATTGGCATCATATCTTGAGTGGGAAGACTATCAAAGGATTTATAAACAAATTTCAAAACTACCACAGCTGGTATTAAAGCTCTCTTTTTGATGATTATTATGTTAGTTTTTTAGGGCTTCCCAGGTGGCACTAGTGGTAAAGAACCCACCTGCCAATGGAGGAGACATAAGAGACGTGTAATCAATCCCTGGGTCAGGAAGAACCCTGGAGGAGGGCATGGCAACCCACTCCAGTATTCTTGCCTGGAGAATCCTGTGGACAGAGGAGTTTGGACAGAGGAGTTTGGTGGGCTACAGTCCATTGGGTCACAAAGAGTGGAATACAACTTGAAGTAACTTAACACACACATGCATATTAATTTCTTAGGGCTGTCGTAACAAATTACCGCAAACTCACGTTCAAGGTCAGGAGGGGCAGCTGTGTGGAGATACCCCTCGTCCAAGGTAAGGAGCAGTGGCTGCACTTTGCTGGAACAGCCATGAGGAGATACCCCACATCCAAGGTAAGAGAAACCTAAGTAAGAGGGTAGGTGTTGCAAGAGGGCATCAGAGGGCAGACACACTAAAACCATAATCACAGAAAACTAGCCAATCTGATCACAGGACCAC
The DNA here is from genome assembly GCF_910594005.1 of Cervus elaphus. Taxonomy (NCBI): domain Eukaryota; kingdom Metazoa; phylum Chordata; class Mammalia; order Artiodactyla; family Cervidae; genus Cervus; species Cervus elaphus. Next base: position 69,669,374 of record NC_057825.1, on the reverse strand, counting down.
AGCCTTGTCTAACTCAATGAAACTAAGCCATGCTGTGTGGGGCCACCCAAGACGGACGGGTCATGGTGGAGAGGTCTGACAGAATGCGGTCCACTGGAGAAGGGAATGGCAAACCATTTTAGTATTCTCGCCTTGAGAACCCCATGAGCAGTATGAAAAGGCAAAATGATAGGATACTGAAAGAGGAACTCCCCAGGTGCCCAATATGCTACTGGAGATCAGTAGAGAAATAATTCCAGAAAGAATGAAGGGATGGAGCCAAAGCAAAAACAATACCCACTTGTGGATGTGACTAGTGATAGAAGCAAGGTCCGATGCTGTAAAGAGCAATATTGCATAGGAACCTGGAATGTTAGGTCCATTAATCAAGGCAAATTGGAAGTGGTCAAACAGTAGATGGCAAGAGTGAACGTCAAGATTCTAGGAATAAGAGAACTAAAATGGACTGGAATGGGTGAAATTTTTTAACTCAGATGACCATTATATCTACTACTGTGGGCAGGAATCCCTTAGAAGAAATGGAGTAGCCATCATAGTCAACAAAAGAGTCTGAAATACAGTACTTGGATGCAATCCCAAAAATGACAGAATGATCTCTGTTCATTTCCAAGACAAACCATTCAATATCATGGTAATCCAGTCCATGGTAATACCAATCCAAGATTGGATTGGTAATCCAATCCAACCAGTAATGCTGAAGAAGCTGAAGTTGAATGGTTCTATGAAGACCAACAAGACCTTTTAGAACTAACACCCAAAAAGTATGTCCTTTTCATTATAGGGGACTAGAATGCAAAAGTAGGAAGTCAAGAAACACCTGGAGTAACAGGAAGATTTGGCCTTGGAGTATGGAATGAAGCAGGGAAAAGGCTAATAGAGTTTTGCCAAGAGAACGCACTGATTATAGCAAACACCCTCTTCCAACAACACAAGAGAAGACTCTACACATGGACATCACCAGATGGTCAAACTTCAATCAGATTGATTATATTCTTTGCAGCCAAAGATGGAGAAGCTCTATATGTCAGCAAAAACAACACCGGGAGCTGACTGTGGCTCAGATCATAAACTCTTTATTGCCAAATTCAGACTTAAATTGAAGAAAGTAGGGAAAACCAATAGACCATTCAGGTATGACCTAAATCAAATCCCTAATGATTATAAAGCAGAAGTGAGAGATAGATTTAAGGGACTAAAGCTGATCGACAGAGTGCCCGATGAACTATGGACGGAGGTTCATGACATTGTATAGGAGACAGGAATTAAGACCATCCCCATGGAAAAGAAATGCAAAAAAGCAAAATGGCTGTTGGAGGAGGCCTTACAAACAGCTGTGAAAAGAAGAGAAGCAAGAGGCAAAGGAGAAAAAGAAAGATCTTCCCATTTGAATGCAGAGTTCCAAAGAATAGCAAGGAGAGATAAGAAAGCCTTCCTCAGCAATCAGTGCAAAGAAATAGAGGAAAACAACAGAATGGGAAAGACTAGAGATCTCTTCAAGAAAATTAGAGATACCAAGGGAACATTGCATGCACAGATAGGTTCAATAAAGGACAGAAATGGTATGGACCTAACAGAAGCAGAAGATATTAAGAAGAGGTGGAAAGAATACACAGAAGAACTGTACAAAAAAGATCTTCTTGACCCAGATAATCACGATGGTGTGATCACTAACCTAGAGCGAGATATCCTGGAATGTAAAGTCAAGTGGGCCTTAGAAAGCATCACTAAAACAAAGCTAGTGGAGGTGATGAAATTACAGTTGAGCTATTTCAATCCTGAAAGATGATGCTGTGAAACTGCTGCACTCAATATGCCAGCAAATTTGGAAAACTCGGCAGTGGCCACAGGACTGCAAAAGGTCAGTTTCATTCCAATCCCTAAAAAAGGCAATGCCAAAGAATGCTCACACTACCACACAATATCAATAACTTCAGATATCCAGATGACACCACCCTTATGGCAGAAAGTGAAAGGGAACTAAAAAGCCTCTTGATGAAAGTGAAAGAGGAGAGTGAAAAAGTTGGCTTAAAGTTCAACATTCAGAAAACTAAGATCATGGCATCTGGTCTCATCACTTCATGGGAAAAAATGGGGAAACAGTGGAAACAGTGTCAGACTTTATTTTTCTGGGCTCCAAAATCACTGCAAATGGTGATTGCAGCCATGAAATTAAAAAACCCTTACTCCTTGGAAGGAAAGTTATGACCAACCTAGATAGCATATTAAAAAGCAGAGACATTACTTTGCCAACAAAGGGCCGTCCATTCAAGACTATGGTTTTTCCAGTGGTGATGTATGGATGTGAGAGTTGGACTGTGAAGAAAGCTGAGCACCAAAGAATTGATGCTTTTGAACTGTGATGTTGAAGAACACTCTTGAGAGTCCCTTGGACTGCAAGGAGATCCAACCAGTCCATCCTAAAGGAGATCAGTCCTGGGTGTTCATTGGAAGGACCAATGCTGAAGCTGAAACTCCAATACTTTGGCCACCTCATGCAAAGAATTGACTCATTGGAAAAGACCCTGATGCTGGGAGGGATTAGGAGCAGGAGGAGAAGGGGCCGACAGAGGATGAGATGGCTGGGTGCCATCACCAACTCAATGGACATGAGTCTGAATAAACTCCAGGAGTTGGAGATGGACAGGGAGGCCTGGCATGCTGCGATTCATGGGGTCGCAAAGAGTTGGACATGACTGAGCAACCGAACTGAACTGAACTGGATAGAATAAAACAATGGAAATTTATATTCTCATAGTTCTGTAGGCTAGACCTCCAAAATCCATGTTTTGCTGGTGCCATGAACTGGCTGAAAGCTCCAGGAAAGAATCCTTCTTTGACTCTTTGTAGTTTCCATTGGCATTCCTTGACTTCAGTTACATCATTCCTGTCTCTGCTTCTGTTTCACATGACCTTCTTCCCTCTGACTCTGTCCCCTCTATGAGTCTGTATCCAACTCTCCATCTTATTTCTCTGATAAAGGTAGTAGGCACTGGTTTGAGGGCCCACCGTAACCCCGTATGACCTCATCTTGATTACATCTGCAAAGACACTATTTTCAAATAAAGTCATATTCACAGGTATTGGGGATTAGGATTTGAGCATATTTGGTGGGGGCAGGGAATATAATTTAACCTAATGCAGATGTCATACACATGCTTAAGAATATTAATTAGAATTCCTTTTTGTAGAATTCAAACCTTTAGTTAATACAGAGTGTGTGCCTGACACTAAGAGTTCATATAAAAAAGGAAATTGTAGCCATTTCCAAATTTAGCAGAAATTCTACAGATTTTAAAAACAAAGTGCTATGAAGTTGAAAGAAGCTTTCGCAAACTGTAAATTTAAAAATAAAGTGCTATGAATTTGAAAGAAGCTTTTCCAAACTGTAAAAAAAAAAAAAATTGATCAATTCCAAATAAAGGTAATTTCTTTTTTTATAAAAAATAATATATTAAAATTATTACATAGGAACAAAAAGCATGCAGCCAAAAATCTAGGGAAAATAGATTTTAGGATCATCAGGAAAATAATTAATACAACATTTATATGTTTTGAACTCTTTTTGGTCTTGAGATATAGAACTTGCTTTATAATTTATAATATGTTATTCACATTTTATTATGAAATTAATATGCATTTTTGTGTCTAAGTTTGTAGTTTATTTTTTGAAGGATGATCTCTCAGATTATATAAACTTAGTTTCCTAAGTTTGGGGACTCCTTTGGGCAACTTGTTTATGAAACTGATTTTCTAGAAAGTTTTGAATTAAGGAGTTCAACATAATAGGATTTTGAATACACTTTGGTCTTCAAACATTGTTAAAATCAGATGAATGTGTTCATGAATTGATAGTATAGTACTCTGCATTACTAAGTTTCAGAGAATTACCTAAGAAAAGTGAATTAGAGTGTAAGAAACCTAGAGAATCTACCTAGTTTTTTCCCATTGTTGAATACCAAGAACTTGGTTAAGTTTTATCTTCACAGAAACTTTTAACAAGCTAACTAGTACATAATTATGAAATCCTTATAAATGCTAACTCTTAAAGGTGACTTTTTTAAAAAATAACACTGTCTTAATAATGCAGTTTTTCAAGGGAGTACCTGTTTGGGATGGCTTAGTGGATAATTTTACATAAATCATTGATAGGTGTTAATGAACAATGCATAAAAATAGAGGAAAGCAATATAAGACTAGAGATCTCTTCAGGAAAATTGGAAATATCAAGGAATATTTCACCTAAAGATTGGCACAATAAAGGACAGAAACGATAGAGAACTAGAAGACACAGGAGAGATGGAGAGATAAAGAAGAGATGGAAAGAATACACGGAAGAACTGTACAAAAAAGATCTTAATGAACTGGATAACTATGGTGATGTGGTCAGTCACTCAGAGTCAGACATTCTGGAGTGTTAAGTCAAGTGGGCTAGTAAGTGCTGCTGTCAATAAAGCTAGTGGGTGCAATGGAATTCTAGTAGAGCTATTCAAATCCCTAAAGGATGTTGCTGTCAAAGTGTCACATTCAATATGTCAGCAAATCTGGACAGCCCAGAAGTGGCCACAGAAATGGAAAAGGTCAATCCTTATCCCAGTTCCCAAGAAGGGTAATACTAAAGAATGTTCTGACCATTGGAAAATTGCACTCATCTCTCATGCTAGTAAGGTCATGCTTAAAATCTTGCATGCTAGACTTCAGCATTACATGAACCAAGAACTTCCAGACATCCAAGCTGGGTTTAGAAAAGGCAGAGGAACCAGAGGTCAAATTGCCAACATTTGCTGGATCACAGAGACACCGAGGGAATTCCAGAAAAACATCTACCTCTGTTTCATTGTCTACCAAAAGCCTTTGACTGTATGGATCATAAAAAACTGTGAAAAACTCTTAAAGAGATGGGAATACCAGACCTGTCTCCTGAGAAACCTGTATGTAGGTCAAGAAGCAACAGTTAGAACCCTGTATGGAATAACTTACTGGTTCAAGATTGAGAAAGGAGCATGACAGGGCTGTCTGTTGTCACCTTTTTTATTGAAAACCTAATTGCTGAGCACATCATGAGACATGTCTGGGTGGGTGAGTTACAGACTGAAATCAAGATAGGCGGGAAAAACATCAAAAACCTCAGATATATAGATGACATCTAATGGCACCTTTCTAATGGCAGAAAGCAAAGAGTAATTAAAGAGCCTCTTGATGAGGATGAAGGAGGAGAGTGAAAGAGCCAGCTTAAAGCTAAATATTAAAAAAACAAAAACAAAAAAACAAAGATCATGGCATCTGCCCCCACTACTTAATGCAAATAGATTGGGAAAAGGTGGAAGTAGTGACAGATTTTCTTTTCTTGGGCTCTAAAATCACTGTGGATAGTGACTGCAGCCGTGAAATGAGAAGCTGATTGCTTCTTAGCAGGAAAGCTATGACAAACCTAGACAGCGTGTTGAAAAGCAGAGACATCACTCTGCCAACAAAGGTCCATATAGTCAAGGCTATAGTCTTCTCAGTAGTCATATATGGTTGTGAAAGCTGGACTGTAAAGAAGGCAGAGCACCAAGGAATTAATACCTTCCAACCATGGTGCTGGAGAAGACTCCTAAGAGTCCCTTGGACAGCAGGGAGATCACACCAGTCAATCTTAAGGGAAATCAATCCTGAATACTCACTGGATGGACTGATGCTGAAACTCCAGTATTTTGGTCACCTGATGGGATGAGCTGACTCATTGGAAAAGTCCCTGATACTGGGAAAGATTGAGGGCAGAAGTAGAAGAGTGTGTCAGAGGATGAGATGGTTGGATGGCATCATTGATGCAATGGACATGAACATGGGCAATCTTCGAGGGATGGTGAGTTGCAGTCCATGGGGTTGCAAAGAGTCAGATGGGACTGGACGACTGAACAACAACATAAGAATTTAAATAGGAGATTGCAAGAATTTTTTTCAAGTAAATGTGACTATCTGTAATCAGACTTAGGCTTCTGATGTTGTATTGTAATGTATAATCCTAGATAGTTTATCTATCAACTGACTTTTCTATTGATTTGTCATAGATCAATAGATACTGTAACTATACGGATATAATCTATAATATAGTTAGTATCTATTATCTATCCATTGATCAGTAAATCAGTAAATATTATCCATAGATTTATCTAGTATATTAATGTTTGTGTGCATGTATATACTAACTGATACACTATTCACATTATACATATGCATACTATTATAGAATTATGTATAATTTGGCTTTTTTATTTTTCTTAAACTGTACTTGGGGAGCAACATTTGTCACCTCAGACTGTCTATTTAGTCTGAGGATTAAAAAAACAAGAATCAGGAAGTCTTTCTTTTTAGTCCCCCTTAGATGCTTAAAGAGTTTAACTAAATGGCTGCAGGATAGAATAGAGCTGTATGCAGAGTTGTCTGCAAATATGAGCTAAGTGTGGTGGGAGAAACTTGCCCAGGCCTAGAGATGCAGAGTCTAATATGCTTTCATTGTCTCTGCAAATCCCAGCAAACATTTGTTTACCAATCATGTGCTTTTCCATCTCCATGAATAAACTGCCTTCTTCTTCTTTGAAGTCCCAAACCACTACCCATAACTTCCTCCTTTGTCTTTAGCTGAAGATGGCATTAAAGGTGAGAGTTTCAAATATTTTGAGGAGTTACTCTGGTTTTATATATCTCTATCATGTGTACATATTATTAAACTTCGTTTGATTTTCTCCTGTTGATCTGTCTCATTTCAATTTAATTCTTAGACCAGACTGAAGAACCTAGAAGGGGAGATGAACATATCCTCCTCTCTGATCACAAAATGTGGGTGTGCTATTGTACCAGTATGATTCAATTTATCTAAAAAATTTAAAGAATTCTTTAGATTATTTTGTGAAAGTTGTGCTAAGGTTTATTCCATCTAAAACCTATTGTAAGCATCATAAATAATAGGAATGTAGAACCTGAACAAAATTAGCAGAGCTAATCTAAAGAGTTAGTTGTGCAGGAGAAATGTTTTTCTAATGCTTGTATTGTATAAAAATAAAATACCCTCAACTCTTAAATTCATGATCCTCACTAACACTTACACCTTCAACCCAAACAGAATGTGTATATTTTCTCTCTATTTTTATTCCTCTTGGAATGGAAACAGAAATAACCACCTTAGAGGAGTGTAAGAGAGGCCAGGAATGAGAAACCTGGGATCAAGATTGCAGGATAGAAGTATCTGGGGTTCACCTTTCCCCACTAGTACATCAAAAATACATCTACAAGTGGTATAATTTCCACAGAGCACCTACTGAACACTAGCAGAGGAACTCAGACACCTAAAAGGACAAGAAAAGATCCCAGTGTAATCCAATAGTACAAGGAGGAGAAAGGAAAGGAAAAGAAAAGAAGAAAAAGGATGAAAGCCACACTCAGGAGGGGGGCTGAAGGAGAAGAGGGCTTTCCACACCTGGAGAGGCCCCTGTCACCGATGGTGAGATATGCTGAAATAGAAACACGGTTTTGAAGGCTAGTGGAGGAAAGTACAGAGGCCAGTCTTTGGCAGTCAGGACACAGAAAGACTTACGTGGGTGGTCTGAGCCACAGACCTGGGTGTCCCAGCTCGAGACAGGTGTCCACCATGCTAGCAGGGGTTGGGTGCTGAAGTGTAGGTTTCAGAGAGGAGACCCAGGGAAGTGACTGCTGTTGGCTGTGTAGAGACAGCCAACATTCCTGAAGAGACATTCCTGAAGAGACATTCCTGAAGAAAGAGGAATGGGAATGAGGAGCTCAACTGTTCAGGGACAACCTGAGGGGACAAGTGTGAGGAACTCTGCAGCCAGAAATGCTCCTGGAGGAAGCGTGGTCTGCCTTGGAAGCAAGACATCACTGTCGAGTGATGCAAAAGGGGAGGGACTGCCATTGTAAACTCTCTTCCCACAAGCCATCCTCTGCCTCTGCGGGCAGGGACTTGCACCAGAAAGAGTGCACCCTAATCTGTCACCAGCTTCTGCTGGCCCCTGCCTCCATGGACACTAGGCAGGGATCCTGTTGGAGTAAATGCATGTGCCCCAGTTGTGACCACCTTATTCCTCTTCCAAGTGAGTAAGCACATGAGTCCCAGTTTGTAGCTGACTCCCTTCCCACCTAAGCAAGCAAGTGTGCCCTAGTTAACTGCTGTCTTTGCCCCCTTTTACCCAGGCAAGAAAGCTAAGCTGAGCCCCAGGGACTGTGCAACTGAGGAAAAGGAGCTGAAATCTCTCTGTGCAGCTTCACAAACCACAGATTAAACTCATGCAATTGACTTGGTAAACCCAGCATCTGCAGAATATCTGAATGGACAATGAGTACTCCCGCAACTGAGACCAGTCTAGCTTTAGCAGCTGTGGACTTTGAGGCACATACACGTGGGAGTTGGGCCTGGTCAGAGTCTGAGCTGAGCTGCCTCAAAAGTGCCCACAGTAGGGCCAGAGACCTACTTAAAGTTCTTGGAGGGCCACGTGCAGGGGCAGGGAGCTGGCTTGTTGTGGAGACAAGTACACTGATTGAGCAGAAGTTCCAGGTAAATATTTTTTCTTATGTTTTTAAAGTTTTGCTTTTTTATTTTGTTTCATCTTTTCAAAAAATTAATATATTTTTACTTTTCTATTTTTATTTTTGTTTTTTAATCTTTGTTAGTTTTTCTTTTTTTTTTTTGGCTTTTGGGGCTTTTTTGTTTGGTTGTTTTCTTTTTTATGTTTTTGCTGTTTGTTTTTGTTTTTATTATTTTTCTTGGGTTTTGATAGCTTGATTTCTTTTTTGTTTGGTTGGTTTATTATTTACTGTTTGTTTGTTTTTGTTTTTTGTTTGTCCCACCGCTCAACTTGCAGGTTCTTGGTTCCCTGGCCAGGGATTGGGTCTGAATGAGTGCCTAGTGCAGACAATTCTCAGCCCTAGGGAATATCATCATTCAGTATGAGCTCTCCCAGAGATCCACATCTCAGCTCCAAGACCCGATTCCAGTTAATAGTCTGCAAGCTCCAGTGCTGGATGCCTCAGGCCAGACAACCAGCATGACAGGAACACAGTCCCATCCCTCAGCAGACAGGTTGCCTAAAGTCACACTAAGCTAATAGACACTCCAAAACCCACCCCCTACACAAAAATAAACTCAAAATGGATTAAAGACCTAAATGTAAGGCCAGATACTATAAAACTGTTAGAGGGAAATATAGGCAGAAAATTATTTGACATAAATTACAGCAAGATTTTTTTCAATCCACCATCTGTAGTAATGGAAATAAAAACAAAAACAAGGACCTTGTGAAAATTAAAAGCTTTTGCACAGCAAAAGGAAGCTTAAACAAAAGGAAAAGACGACCCTCAGAATGGGGGAAAATATATATTTGCAAATGAAGCAATTGACAAGGGATTAATCTCCAAACTATTCAAACAGCACATTCAGCTCAAAAAAAAAAAAGCACCCCAGTGAAAAAATGGATGGAATACCTAAATAGACATTTCACCAACAGACATACAGATGGCTAACAAACATGTGAAAAGCTGTTCAGCACCACTAATTATTAGAGAAAAGCAAATGAAAACTGCAGTTGTGGTATCCCTCTCACACTGGTCGGAATGGCCATCAGCAAAAAATCTACAACAATGATGAAGATGATATGGAGAAAAAGGAACCCTCCTACACTGTTCATGGGAATGTAAATTGATACAGCCACCTATAGACAACAATAGGACAGTTCCTTAAAATCTAAAAATAGAGCTACTTATGACCCAGAAATCCCACTCTTAGGCATATATCCAGAGAAAACCATAATTCAAAAGGATGCATGTGCCCCGATGTTCATTGCAGCACTATTTACAATAGCCAAGCCAAGGAAGTAACCTAAATGTCTATCAAAGGAGGAATGGATAAAGAAGATGTGGTACATGTATACAATGGAATATTACTCAACCATAAAAAGGAAAAAAATAGTGCTATTTGCAGAGACATGGATGGACCTAGAGACTGTCATACAGAGTAAACTAAATCAGAAAAAGAAAAACAGCATATTGCTTATATATGGAATCTCAAAGAACATTACAAATGAACTTACCTGCAAAGCAAAAATAGAGTCACGAATGTAGAAACTATGCTTATGACTACAAAGGGGGGAAACTTTGTCATTCAGTCTCTAAGTTGTGTCCAACTCTTTGTGACGCCTCGAAATGCAGCATTCCAGGCTTCATATCCTTCAGTATCTCCCTGAGTTTGCTCAAACTCACGTCCATTGAGTTAGTGATGCCATCCAAACATCTCATCCTCTGTCTCCCCCTTCTCCTCTCACCCTCAATCTTTCCCACCATCAAAGTCTTTTCCAGTGAGTCAGCTCTTTGCCTCAGGTGACCAAAGTATTGGAGCTTCAACTTCAGGATCAGCCCTTCCAATGAATATCCAGGTTGATTTCCTTTAGGATTGACTGGTTTGATTTTCTTGCTGTCCAAGGGCCTCTCAAGATTTCTTCTCCAGCACCACAGTTTGAAAGCATTAATTCTTTGGTGCTCAGCATTCTTTATAGTCCAACTCTCACATCCTTACATGACTGCTGGAAAAACCATAGCTGTGACTATACAGACCTTTGTTGGCAAAGCGGTATCTCTGCTTTTAAATAGACTGTCTAGGTTTGTCATAGCTATTCTTCCAAGGAGCAAGCACCTTTTAATTTTGTGGCTGGCAATCACTGTCTGCATTGATTTTGGAGGCCAAGAAAATGAAATCTGATGCTAAAAGAAAAGTTGAACAAATTGGGAGGTTAGGATTGACATATATATATATATATATATATATATGTACATATATATATATATAGTACTGTGTATAAAATGGATAACTAATGAGAACCTACGGTATAGCACAGGAAGCTCTACTCAGTGATCTGTGATGACCTAAATTGGAAGAAAATGTATAAAAAGAGTGGATATATGTATATGTATAACTGATTCAGGTTGCTGCACAATAGAAACTAACACAACATTTTAAAGTAACTATACTTCAATAAAAATAAATAAAAATAAAATTTTAAAAAGAGTAGGAAAACTGGAGAATGTTTGTTTTCTAATGTCTTATGTAATCAGAAAATGCTAATCTAGTTGGCACTTTATACATTTCTTAGTTGATTATTTCTGTATCAAGATATCTTATAGATGGTAAACCTTGGAAATACAGGAGATAGTGAAACTTTGTATAACATTAACTTAAAAACTGATTCTTATAGGACATTACCAAAAGCTTGATGGTAGTAGATAAGAGTGATGTTAAATACCTGGGAAAAAAAATCACACAACTTGTTCTTATGTACAAATCTGAGGAAGAGGAATGTTTATGAACCTACAGGTATACCATTAATATGAAGCAGTCTATAAATGTATTTTTAATGATAAGCAGCTTATTTTCCTTCTCATATTTTGCATTTATTTGGAAAATGAGTGGCAAATCAACTCTTCTATAAAATAACTTTCAGAGTAATTGATATTTAAAGAGTGTCTTAGACCTGAGATTGAATAGATAAACTATAGAAATTTGAAGCTAACAGTTGTCACTGAAATCTGATAAATGGAAATGATAAATAAAAATACTTTATAACTGAAGGTCATAGAGGTTTTAAGGATGGAAAGATATTTCATGTTATTGTGTTCATCTCCTTGATACCTTAAAATGACATCACCTGCAGTGACTAGAACATCTTGTATGCTATGTGCTAAGTCCCTTCAGTCAAGTCTACTCTTTGCAACACTACGGACTGTAGCCCACCACGCTCCTCTGTCCATGGGATTCTCCAGGCAAAAATACTGGGGTAGGTTGCCATTACCTTCTCCAGGGGATCTTCCCAACTCAGGGATTGAACCCTGGTCTCCTGCATTGCTGGCAGATTCTTTACTATCTTGGCCACCAAGGAAAGGGCTATATTCAGTGACCCAAAAGATGGAAAACCATGGGTCAGTTTTGCTACAAACCCTTGCTTTTGAAAATATAGTGAAATATACTTCTTTTTCATTTTCTATGCTTCAGGTTGGTACTAAGTTTATAATTGAATAAAATGTATTATATTTTATGTTTAAAATTAAATGTGTTTAAGATGCATGGGGATAGGCTCCTCTGTCCACAGAATTCTCCAGGCCAGAATACTGGAGAATTCCATTCTCCAGAGGATCTTTCTAACCCAGAGGTCAAACCCATGTCTTCATATTTGCAAATGGATTCTTTACTGTCTGAACCACCAAGTGAAAGTGAAGTGAAGTCGCTCAGCTGTGTCCAACTCTTTGCAACCCCATGGACTGTAGCCTACCAGGCTCCTCTGTCCATGGGATTTTCCAGGTGAGAGTACTGGAGTGGGTTGCCATTTCCTTCTCCACCGAACCACCAAAGGAGGCCTTTATCATAATAGTAATAGCTAATATCAGCAAATGTACATGAGTGTGCATACATAATCTGGGCCAGGAACTGTGTTAGGTATATTACTTGCCTAACCCTCACAGAAAAAGAAGAGGAAAGGAAAAGAGACATTTTTATTCAAATTTTACAAAGAATACTAAAGAAGGAAAGTTCAGTGAAATGGCAGACTAGAGATGTAGATAGAAATTAGCAAACATCAGACCCTTGATTCAAACCCACGTCTGCCTGGTCTTGTAGATAATTTTTTAAAAATTAATTTGAAATAGAAACTTCAGCATCTTTAACAATGATTATTTTCATTCATCTTCATACTTCTGCCTCACACTGTAATATGTATGCAAATAGCACTTGAACAGGAAAGACAAATATAAAGAAAAGACTCAATAAAACATCTAGTGAATAGCTCCCTTAAAGAACAATATTAATATGTCTTTTTCTCAGACATTTAGGGAAGAAATTTTGTTTTGAAAGTTTTTAAACAGGCATAAATGAAATAAAGAGCTTGTTTCCCCTTGCTAAATTTTACTAATTTGTGGACTAGTATAAGGCAGTTTCTGTAAGTGTTTCTGATTAAAAAGAATGGGTATATTGCAGTGGTTGGTTATACTGTTCAATGTATTCCATTAGGTTATACTTATTAATCAGATTGTTAATTTTATGTTTGCATGTTTGTTGTATATTAGCTATCTAGATAACTGTATTAAAATCTCCTATAACATTTGTAGGTTTGTATTATTTTCATTTTTACTGTGAGCTTTCAGTTTAAAATTTGAGTGTATGCTATTGGTTTCTGGAGAATTCAAAATAATATATTCTTCTTATAAACCATTGTCATTATGAAATCAACTTATTTATTTATAGTAATGTTTGTCAAAATCTAACTTGTCAATATTAATATAGGGACATGAATTTTTAAATAATTTTTGCTATCTTTTTGTTCTATTTCAATTCTTTGTCTGTTTATGTTTTTGATATATTCCATGAACACCATATAGTTGAACTTATTTCCTTTAATTTGCAAATCTTTAACCTTTTCCATTTAATATAAATCTGTTTTGGGGTTTAAATCTAAAATTTTATTTTGTTCTAAGTATTTGTAGCACTAATTCTGTTTCTTCAGCTTATTTTTTTTAATTGCTAAGGTTTTCTTTTTTAATTATTTTGTGTTTTTTTCCCATGGTATTAAAAACTATAAATACCTTTCTATCTCTTAGTGTTTATCTAGACAGTATATCATCATTCTTACTTTCTCAAACATCAAAGTTAAGAAATCTTTTATCTCCCGTTAAATTAAAAGTACTTAATAATATTTCATTTCTTACTATCCCACTCTTAACCAATATTTTATTCATTCATTTTAATCTAATCTAGATTTTTAAAAATAATATGTATAAGTATTACTGTTTTATATAGAAGGATTTTATTTATGATTATTAACATTTTTATAATTTCCTTTATTTTCTTTTTTCATTTCAGACTTAATGTTATTGAGTAGTATCTTTCAAACCTTGTTTAATGAATATCTGTTGGTAATGAACATTTTTTTTATTGAAAATATGTTTGTTTGTATTTTTCTCTCACTCTTGAAAAATACTTTCCAGGGTATGTACTGTAAGTTAGCCATTATGCTTTTCAGTTCAATGATATCTCATTCTACCTTTAACTTTATAAGTTGCTATTATGAAGAACACTTTTGTTCTAGCTGCCTTTCTTTTCAAATTATTTGTTGTTTTACTGTTTTTAGGACATTTTATTTTCCTTAATGTTTTTTTCAGTTTCAAAAATATCCTTCTTTCTTTTCCTTCCCTCCCTCTTTCTTTTTTTTAAATTCTTTTCCTTCCTCTTCCTCCTCCTTCGTCATCCTTGGGATTCTCTAGTAAACTATAACTTGTGGATTTGTTTTTACCATTACTAATGGAAAAAAATGTCCATTATATTTTTAAGTATAATCTTTACATCTTCCCCACCACTATTCCTCTGAGTCATCAACCCAACATATTTCATTGTACACTTCCCATTTCAGATACACTCTTCTGTATTTTTGCTATTTATCTCTTTGTTCTATATTTTGGATTATTTCTTCTGATTTGTTTTCCAACTTATTATTCTCTTTTTTACATTGTCCAGTGTTCTGCCAAATATATTGTGTTGATGTTTAAATTTTAGTTATTTTATGTTCTATTTCTAGAAGATTTATTTCATGTCTTTTAGTACTCTCATCATACATTACAGTTTATTTTTACCTATTCCTTACAGTTATTTTCAATCTTGTCATTTATTTCTTTAAATATATTAAGCATAATCCATATTGACTAATTATAGTATCAGAGATATATGTGGCTCTATTTATGCTATCTCTTGTATTTTCTATTCTTGCTTACTTTGCCTCACTGATCCTTCTTTTTGGTTTTGTTTTTTTTTTTTTTGGATTATTTACTATACATTACCTCTTAGAGACTATGCATAGATATTTTTTAAAGTCTTAGAGTGAATGTGCTCTTCTCTAGAGGTGTTCTGTGTTAGTTTTGTCAGGTACCTTCGGGTGTTCCCAATCAAGTTCTCAGCTGAAAAATTCACAGCTTGCCTAGTCTCTCCATACGTGCTTTGATGCATGAGGTTAGACCTGATATCCTTTTCTATAATACCTTGAGTTTGGGGCATGGGATGGTTACGTTTTTAGCTCTAGTTTACTCTTACACTGACCGTGATGTTTATATATGTGGGCTCTTCATTTAAGGTGGAGAGTATTTGTATGATTCTTGTTTCGTGGGTCCTGGGCCCCTACATGTTCCTGGTTTATTATTGTAATACCAAAACTGAAGTGGCAATATCAGCAAATATCATCAAAATAAAAATAGACTTTGTGTTTTTATAGCCAATCTTCTTCTCTGTGTTCAAATTTCTTGAAACAGTTGTCCTGAAATTCATTCATTTTCCCAGTATTTTCAGTGTTTCCTATCGCTTCTGTGGCATTCTGTTGCAAAAGCAAATCTTACAAGCATCCCTGATTGAAGAGACAGGAGCATAGACACTATGTCTTAATGAGGGAAATTGCAAACATATGTGCAAAATTGTGGCTATAGGGAAGAGTGAGTTCATTTTGTAATACACACACATGCAACACACACTGCTATCAAAGATGGCATTGTAATAATTTTAGAACTAATTTGTCATCCAGTAATTCCAGTAGTCATGTATGGATGTGACAGTTGGACTATAAAGAAAGCTAAGTGCTGAAGAATTGATTCTTTTGAACTTCAGTGTTGGAGAAGAATCTTGAGAGTCCCTTGAACTTCAAGGAGATTCAACCATTCGATCCTAAAGGAAATCAGTCCTGAATATTCACTGGAAGGACTGATGCTGAAGTTGAGACTCCAGTCCTTTGGCTACTGACTCATTTGAAAAGACTCTGATGCTGGGAAAGATTGAAGGCAGGAGGTGAAGGGGAAGATAGAGGATGAGATGGTTAGATGGCATCACTGACTCAATGAGTTTGAGTCAACTCTGGGAGTTGGAGATGGACAGGGAGGCCTAGCGTGCTGCAGTCCATGGGGTTGCAAAGAGTCGGACACAACTGAGCAACTGAACTGAACTGAATTACAAAGATACTGTTGCTAAACAGACCACATATATGAAAGTAAAAGTAAGGTAAGTTAATTAAATGAACATGGTGTTTATACAGACAAAATTGGGTTGTTGAAAAAAGTAAAAAACATTTTGACTTTGCAAAATATCAAAGAAATTACATGGTGTAATTAAAGTATATTAACAGAACGATTTCTAAGTGCAAGACACTGTGCAGATGCTGTTTCTTATAAACTAGGCTATTTTCATTTCAAGATCATCTTTAAAATATTATCATCACCTTGACTTTAAAATGTTCCCCTAAGCATGGTCAATAGGTTGGAACAGGACAAATTTAAACATTCTGTCTACAAAACCACTGTGGACAATTACATGGGAATGAAGACCAGTAAACCACATACTGACTTTATCATATGGAAATGCTATTTAAACTTTCTAGATCTTAATATTCTTGCTTGTTTAATGGTGGTAATAATGAATGTATAAAAACTTATAATGTCCCAAGCCTTTTATATACATCATCACATTTAATATTAATGTCCCCTTTTTATAAATGATCAAAGAAATTTGCAGGGTCACTTGGAAAATAATGGAGTCAGTGGTCAAATCAAAACCATCTCACTCTAGAAACCAAGACATGATACAGCTATCCTGCTATTGACAGGAAAATAGGTGTGGTTGAAATAGGGTTTTCAAGATTTAATGTGGTATTAGTTATGTTATCATTATCACCATCATTATCAACTTTAACTCCTGATTGTCTTTATAGAAGCCTTTATTTTTTTCCCTAAAAATCTATTCTTTGTATTTACAAATGCAGCCATCATGCCACACATAATGCCCTGTATAAAAACAAAAACTCAAACTGTCCTTTTCAAGTTTAAGTAGAGCTATTTTAGTCTCTTGCATATTTCCATCTTCTTTGTCCATTTAGCTTATAAGGAGGAACTCTGTAAATCCCTTGGATCATTTCATCCCCTAATTCTCTAATGAAACTGGGAATCATTTGGTCCTTGAAAAGACCATACTTGTAGAACAATATTAAAAGCTGTATCATGCACTTATTTCAAAAAATTCATAGTGTTTCTAAATATGAATCTTTCATGAAAGAATTTTATATTAAATAAATACTATATGTACTTCTTAGAGCACCACACTTCCTGAGAACACTATGGAAGGCCTGGCAAAGGTTAAAGATACATGGTAGAAAAGCTCAGGTTTTGGACAGGTAGAGGAGAAAACTAGAAATGGACAGAGAATGCTCATAGCTGAAATCTTTGCTTCAGGAACCTCATCTGCAGTCAGGTACCTTGAGTAGAATTCACCACAGCAGTCACAAAACCAATTGGAATTGAGTGCAGTGAAGCTTGTGACATGGAAGAGGATGATGCTAATGCATCCAAAAATAGTCTGGTTACAATTGTTAAAGAATATTTTTCCCCCTTATGGTTGAAATAGTGTTATTGACAATTGAGGGGTGGGGCAGAGCTGTGCACATTCAGTAATTGCCTCTGAAATGGAAAGGGAATGTTTCAGCAAGATAAAGTATTTGCATTTAAATAAGAAAAAAAATCAAGTCAGCACTATCTTTGGTTTAGGCTTTCTGTTCATTGCTTATATTCTATGTTTTTCTTGTTTAAGGTTTGTATTTTGCCTAGCTGGTAGAGATAAGCATCAGAAAAACTAGCTCAATGATATGGTCCTATATCATTCTCATGTTTTGGGATAGTGGATTTGGAAAATAGATAAAGATAATTGTAGGAAGGAAATAAGATGTAATATACCAGTACTTAACTGACAAAGGAATATTCTGGAATAATTGTCATGCTTCAGTAAAATAGGCTGTTAAAATGATCAGTTAACTACATTGTATGATACTTCCTCTCATTTTTAGAAATCTCATGTGACTTTCACTCTTTCTATATATTGAAGTACTAGATGCTCAGTCGTGTCTGACGTTTTGCAACCCCATGGACTATAGCCCACCAGGTTCCTCTATCCATGGGATTTTCCAGGCAAGAATACTGGAGTGGGTTGCCATTTCCTCCAACCCAGGGATCAAACCCGCGTAGCAAGGAGACTCTTTACTGTCTGAGACACCAAGGAAGCAGAGAATTGGCCAAAATGTTCCAAAATATCTAATGGAAAAATCCAAATGAATGTTTTAGCTAACCCAGTACATGAGTTCTTTCCATAAATGTAAATAATGAATTTATTTGCATACTTGATAAAGAGAATCCATTTACATTAGGTATAAAAGCAAAAATGTAGCAAGTGAAGTCCATTCGCATTTGTAACTAATATGTATACTTTGTGTATTTCACATGCTAAAAAGATAATACTCAAAATCCTTCAAACTAGGGTTCAACAGTATGTGAACTTCCACATGTACAACCTGGATTTAGAAACAGCAGAGGAACCAGAGATTATATTGCCAACATCCGTTGGATCACAGAAAAAGCAAGAAAATTCCAGAAAAATATCTACTTTGGCTTCATTGACTATGCTAAAGCCTTTGACTGTGTGGATCACAACAAACTGTGGAAAATTCTGAAAGAGATGGGAATACCTGCCTCCTGAGAAACCTGTATGCAGGTCAGGAAGCAACAGTTAGAACCAGACATGAAACAATGGACTAGTTCCAAATTGGGAAAGGAGTAAGTCAAGGCTCTATATTGTCACCCTGCTTATTTAACTAATATGCAGAGTACATCATGTGAAATGCTAAGCTGGATGAATCACAAGCTGAAATCAAGGTTGCTGGAAGTAATATCATCAACCTCAGAAAATGCAGATGATACAACCCTAATGGCAGAAAGCAAAGAGGAACTAAAGAGCCTCTTAATGAAGGTCAAAGAAGAGAGTAAAAAGGCTGACTTAAAACTCAACATTCAAAAAACTAAGATCATGGCATCTGGTCCCATCACATCATGGCAAATGGAAAAAAATGGAAACATTGGCAGATTTTATTCTCCTGTTCTCCAAAATCACTGTGGATGGTGACTGCAGCCATGAAATTAAAAGACACTTACTCCTTGGAAGAAAATCTATGACAAACTAGGCTGTGTATTAAAAAGCAGAGACATCATTTTGCCAACAAAGGTCCATATCAAAACCAAAGCTATGGTTTTTACAGTAGTCATATACGGATGTGAATTGGACCATAAAGGCTGAGTGCTGAAGAATTGATGCTTTCAAGCGTGGTACTGAAGAAGAATCTTGAGAGTCCCTTGGACAGCAAGAGATCAAACCAGTCAATCCTAATGAAAATCAACCCTGACCATTCATTGGAAGGAGTGATGCTGAAGCTCCAATACTTTGGCCACTTGATGGGAAGAGCCAACTCATTGGAAAAGACCCTGATGCTGGGAGAGATTGAAGGTAGGAGGAGAAGGGGATGGCAGAGGATGAGATGGTTGGATAGCATTACCGACTTGATGGACATGAGTTTGAGCAAGCTCTGGGAGCTGGCGATGGACAGGGAAGCCTGGCATGATGCAGTCCATGGAGTTGCAAAGAGTCAGAGATGACTGAGTGACTAAACTAAATTGAACTGAATAATAGATTTGAAAATTTTACAGCATTTAGAATAATAATTAGCCACTTATTTCAGTAAAATGTTTTCAGTCCTGAGAATATCTACTCAATGTAAATTTAAAGTGAAATATAGAAGTCTTTACATCCTAATGCCATAACATAGAATATTTAAAATATATAAATCCAAAGTTTTCATTTATGTCAAAAAGTTACTTGTTTTGGTGTTCTTTTATTAATAAGGGGAAAATTTGTAAATAAATACTTGTTAATTGTTCTCAAACAGGCTTACTGAACACAAATTCCTAAATCCTTATCGTCAGTCACTCAGTCATGTCAAGCTCTTTGTGACCCCATGAACTTTAGCTCACCACGTTCCTCTGTCCATGGAATTTTCCAGACAAGAATACTGGAGCGGGTTGCCATTTCCTACTCTAGGTCTTAAGTCCTGAGAAAAATAAAAGCTTTTTCTTTTTTTTTCTTCTTTTTTCAAAGAAAAATATTCCATGATATTGCTGCAAACAAGAAAGGTGCTAAGAGTAGAATAGAGAGAGTGATAAACTTATAGAAGTTATTGAAGTAGATTGGGTCTGTCTCTAACTATTTCACTGAGGGTGAATTAGCCTCAGCAACTGGTTTTCCCTCCTAAAACTAAGACTATAGAAACCATCAAAGAAAACAAAGACCCAAGTTAGGATAATATGTATGTTTTAGAGCATATTTCCAATTCTAGAGAACATCCTTCAGGGTCTTCTGATTCTATGGATTTTAACAATTGTATAATGACATCTAATCTGGGCATTTAACGTTTCTTCATATCTTTCTGTGACTTGGCAGCTCATTTATATTTTACCACTTCTTTTATTGTCATATATCATCTGTTCCAAAATTCTACTTTTTTTTTCCACCTTTTAACATCTCTTGAAACAGATATGTATTATAATCAATGGTGACTTAAATGCAGTGAAATACTATAAATTGAATTAAATTACATACCTTGATTTTGTATGATAATACTTAACAAATATTTCAGTTCTCCTGAATATACTTTATAAGCTCATTGTTGTACTCAGCATCATTTATTTATGAATTTTTATTTTTGTGAGTGAAAGTTGATAATATTTTATATTTTACTTAGAAGGGTAAAAAAAAAACAACATAGAAGATTGAGAAAAAAAAACCAGTTAAATCTTTGTGTTAGATTAGAATCTTAACTCTTATTCTACCCTATTTCCTCTTAAGTCTGTATTTCCTACCTCAGTAAATGCACTCCACTCACTGTTTCTCAAGCCAAAATTCTTGGAGTCATTCTTATCTACTCTCATTCTTTTATAAATCAAATACAACAGTGAATATTATGGTCTTTACTTCCAAAATATGTTTGAGTCTGACAGCTAGTCATCTAATGCTAACACCCTTAATCTAGAATGCCAGTGTCTCTTGTCTGGACTATTTCAGTGGACAATTAATTGCTTTTTAAAAATTTCTTTTTTGCTTCTCTCATCCTCACCCCCTATCTTCTGCAGAGTCTGTTCTTCATATAGCAACTAGATAGATCCTTGAAAAATGCAACTATGATCATTTCACTCTTTCCTTAAAGTTTGCAGTGATTTCCTTTCACACTTAGAATAAATTCTCAGCATGACTTGTAAGTGCCCTCTTTCATCAGGTTCCTGATTAACTCTGCAAATTAAAATAATCCTTTCTCCTTTATTCAGTGCAGCCCTTCTAGACTCCTTTCTGTTAGTGTGCAAGTTCCCCTGACCTAGGGCTTTGCATTTGCTATTCCCTTTCTCTTAAATGCCCTTACCAAAATTTGTATAGCTCCTTTCTTCCTTCATTTCTGTTTCAACTCAAATATCATTCCTTATAGACAGTTTGCTGTGTTGTCTGTGCTTAGTCACTCCTCATGTCCAACTGTTTGCAACCCCATGGACTGTGGACCACCAGGATCCTCTGACCATGGAGATTTTCCAGGCAAGGATATTGGAGTGGGTTTCCGTGCCCTCCTCCAGGGGATCTTCCCAACCCAGGGATCAAACCCAGGTCTCCCACATTGCAGGCGGATTCTTTACCATCTGAGCCACCAGGGAAGCCTAAGAACACTGGAGTGGATAGCCTATCCCTTCTCCAGGGGTTCTTCCTGACCCAGGAGTCCAATCAGGGTCTCCTGCATCGAGGCAGATTCTTTACCAGCTGAGTTTCCAAGGAAGTCCATACATAGCTTAATGACCAGCTAATATAAAATAGTGATTTTTCTTTATTCTTTCCTGTCACCAATCTGACTAAAACTGTTTCCTCATATTCCTCATAGATAATATTTTAGTGATATCTGTATCTACATATATAACCATATTATAAATTATCATGTGTGTCATTTATTGTTTATATGAGAAAGAGACAAAGAGACAGACACAGACACAGAGAAAGAAATTTCACAAGAGGAGGTAATCTATCATGTTCTGAACTGTATCCACAGTTCCTGTGGTGAGTACTCATAAATACTTGCTAAATAAGATGAATGATTAAGTACACAGACCATGTACATATGTATTTCATGGATGGTAAATATGGCATTCTTAATCAGTGGTGGAAAGGTAGGGCTAATAAATTACTATGCATTGGGGAAAATACATTAGATGTGTGTGACCAGTTTTAATAAAAAGAAGTTTTAGATTTAGCAAATATACACACAAACAAGATTTATTAAAATATAATAAATATTGAAGTATATTTTGAAAATTCGATTTTGGCAAAAGCTTTTAAAGTAAAATACAAGCCTTAAATCTGTTCATAAAGAAGAGACAGATATGACTACATATAAACTTTAAATTTCTTATGAAAAGATGTTATATAGAAAGATAAATGGCAAACTATAATAACTTTTGTATAATGTAAAATATTAAAATGTTTATGTTTATAAAAATAATACCAAAAAACACAATAAGCTATTAAGAAATTACCAAATAAACTATATATGTTTTTCAGAGAAATGCAGTTTACAAGCTGAAATATCACCAAGCCTAAAATAACATAGAATGCACAAATTAATATGTGATACAATATTTCTTCTAAAAGATTTACTAAAACTGGAAGATTAATAATGTCCAGTGTTGATCAAGATTTGGCAAAATGGCATTCATTGCATTTTGGTGGAGCTGTAAAAGTCCAACTTCTTTTGAGAGTAAATTTTTCAAAATTTGAAAATTACTTACATTCAGAAGTTTACTGAAAAATATTATTATATATGAGCAAAAATAAATTCATAAAATATTGTATTTTTATAAGGTTTAAAATTAGAAAGAGTTAAGTTAGTTATGCTGTTTTATTCTATGAAATATTATGCAGCCACCAAAAGGGAGCAGATCCAAAGGTAATGATATGGACAAAGCTCCCTATTTCTTATTGTTAAGGGACAAAAGAAAGATGAACAAGTGTGCCAGTATAATCACATTGAAGTAAAAAAAATATATTTAAATGAATATATGTGTATATATATATATAATATACTTATTGAAGTAAGTATGTATTAACAGATAGATGACAGATAAATGTATGCGTATACCTATGTATGTAAGTAAATATACACCAGTAACAGTGGTCATATCTAGAAGATTCGTGAAACTGATCTGATTTGACTAGAGAACTTTTATATATTGAAAAAAATTTTTGAACATTCCTCCAGTCCTCATCTATTTCCATGCAAAAAAGGAAACTAATTGATTGGCAATATTTCTGCTATTGGCCTTGTCCAAAGTGTGCTCAGTCAGTGCAATTTATCCAATATAATCTAAATGTATAATTCATTATATGTTCTTGGGTTAATTTTAAAAATCTACTTCACCTATGGTAGACTCTGTCAATATGTACTTTAGAACTTAAAGAAATTTCCATTTTTAATACCATTTTTCTGTTTTTGTGTATTTTTGTTTTCATTTATAATTCGGTGTTTGAAGTTAGAAATGCAGACTAAATATTATTTTAAGATTATAAGCACATTTTTATGAATGAGAATTATTTTTAACCTATATACTATGTCTCATTTATTGGAAATCCAGGTTAAGTGAGCTAAGGTGATTCAAGAAATAGTCAATCCACTTTAATATCAGCAAAACATTAATGATACCTCTATCTCATCCATTCGTATTCCAGCACTTCTGTGTCATAATGCTTTGACAGTTCTTATCTCTGCCTGCAAAAATGACTTCAGAGTCCCTTGACATTTTATCATCTAAATTTACATAAACAGTCACTTTTTTTAACAAAAGAGAAGCAGAGCTTAAGAGTTCTTTGAATTTTTACTTGATTTAGTGTTAGAGGTGTGGGTGAGAGTTACTGTCTGATTTTAGAATACCTGAGAAAACTAGAAGGCTGATCTCAATTTCTTGTAATAATTTTGGGGAAATATCTAGGTAACTAACAATGTCTCCTGATCTGGAAATGTGCGTTGTTTTATTATTTCAGTATAGCAAAAACTACATTTGTTGATCCATTATTTTTAGAAAGAACTCTAGAAAGACACTTTATACCTAACTCTCATATCTTCAAAGGTCAATGAAACAAAATCTGTCTTTCAGTTATACTTTTCTTTTTTTAAAATTAATTTATTTATTTAATTGGAGGCTAATTACTTTAAAATATTGTGGTGGTTTTTGCCATACATTGACATTAATCAGCCATAAGTGTATATGTGTCCCCCATCCCGAAACCCCTCCCACTTCCCTCCCTATCCCATATTTTTCTTTAAGTTTTTCAGGATGTGTCTGATCACGTCCAAACAGTAGTCTTACACTTCCGAAATATTTTATCCAAATCTGTTACTTTATTTGGAAGTTATTCTTTATAAACATTTCTTAACCTTTAAGAAAATAAAACACATCAGTAATAGAAATATTAAGTGACTGCTTTGTGTATGTGTAATTGGAAGCTTGTTGGGCTGTATTACTGTTCCATAAATTATCTATCAAAGGCTTGATGGGATTAATTAGAACTATTACATGAATCCCAAGGGTAATTTTTTCTTTGGTACTGAATGGATGTAGCTACATTAGACACACAAATCATCATATTCTATAAATTAATCAGCTCTTCTAAGGCAGTACAATAGAACCCAATTGAGGCCATCTTGTACCCAAAGGATTTGTAATCCTATCCTGACTATATTGTCATTAATATGATAAACCCAGGAGATCAAGACATCAATGCTGAACCAAATGCCAAGACAGTTTTGATAAATGTGTATTTTGGGTCACTGATTGGTTGGCTTCATATTACTTCTTTCTGAGATGCATTAAAAGACTATATTTTATTTTCTTTTTTTTTTCTTTTTATTTATTTATTTATTTATTTTTGGTCATACATTGATATGAATTAGCCATAGATTTACACGTATTCCCCATCCCGATCCCCCCTCCCACCTCCCTGTCCACCCGATTCCTCTGGGTCTTCCCAGTGCACCAGGCCCGAGCACTTGTCTCATGCATCCCACCTGGGCTGGTGATCTGTTTCACCATAAATAGTATACATGCTGTTCTTTTGAAATATCCCACCCTCACATTCTCCCACAGAGTTCAAAAGTCTGTTCTGTATTTCTGTGTCTCTTTTTGCATATAGGGTTATCGTTACCATCTTTCTAAATTCCATATATATGTGTTAGTATGCTGTAATGTTCTTTATCTTTCTGGCTTACTTCACTCTGTATAAGGGGCTCCAGTTTCATCCATCTCATTAGGACTGATTCAAATGAATTCTTTTTAACGGCTGAGTAATATTCCATGGTGTATATGTACCACAGCTTCCTTATCCATTCATCTGCTGATGGGCATCGAGGTTGCTTCCATGTCCTGGCTATTATAAACAGCGCTGCGATGAACATTGGGGTGCACGTGTCTCTTTCAGATCTGGTTTCCTCAGTGTGTATGCCCAGAAATGGGATTGCTGGGTCATATGGCAGTTCTATTTCCAGTTTTTTAAGAAATCTCCACACTGTTTTCCATAGCGGCTGTACTAGTTTGCATTCCCACCAACAGTGTAAGAGGGTTCCCTTTTCTCCACACCCTCTCCAGCATTTATTGCTTGTAGACTTTTGGATAGCAGCCATCCTGACTGGCAAGTAATGGTACCTCATTGTGGTTTTGATTTGCATTTCTCTAATAATGAGTAATGTTGAGCATCTTTTCATGTGTTTGTTAGCCATCTGTATGAAAAGACTATATTTTATAGACAGTTTTTTTTTGGGGGGGGTCAACCATATTTCACAGAGTTTGAAGTTCAGGTTAGCATGGCTTCTATCGAAGCATTTACAGGCAGCAGTATGTATTACACATATTATTTGTTTAAAGAGTGAAATTACAGACTGATTCCAAATAGGAAAAGGAGTATATCAAGGCTGTATAGTGTCACCCTCCTTATTTAACGTATATGCAGAGTATATCGTAAGAGACACTGGGGTAGATGAAGCACAAGCTGGAATCAAGATTGTGGGGGGAAATATCAATAACCTCAGACCTGCAGATGACACCACCCTTGTGGCAGAAAGGGAAGAAGAACTAAAGAGCTGCTTGATGAAAGTGAAATAGGAGAGTGAAAAAGTTGGCTTAAAACTCAACATTCAGAAAACTAAGATCATGGCATCTGGTCCCTTTGTTTCCTGGCAAATAGATGGGGAAACAGTGGAAACAGTGACAGACTTTAATTTGGGGGGCTCCAAAATCACTTCAAATGGTGACTGCAGCCATGAAATTAAAAGGCACATACTCATTGGAAGAAAAGTTATGACCAACCTAGAGAGCATATTAAAAAATAGAGACATTACTTTGCCAGCAAAGGTCTGTCTAGTCAAGCTATGATTTTTCCAGTAGTTATGTATGGATGTGAGAGTTGGACTATAAAGAAAGCTGAGCACTGAAGAGTTGATGCTTTTGAACTGTGGTGTTGGAGAAGACTCTTGAGAGTCCCTTGGACTGCAAGGAGATCCAACCAGTCCATCCTAAAGGAAATCAGTCCTGAATATTCATTGGAAGGACTGATGCTGAGGGTGAAACTCCAATCCTTTGGCCACCTGATGCGAAGAGCTGACTTATTTGAAAAGACCCTGATTCTAGGAAAGATTGAAGGTGAGAGGAGAAGGGGACAACAGAGGATACGATGGTTGGATGGCATCACCAACTCAATGGACATGAGTTTTAGTAAACTCTGGAAGTTAGTGATGGACAGGGAAGCCTGGCGTGCTGCAGTCCATGGGGTCGCAAAGAGTTGGATGTGACTGCGCGACTGAACTGAACTCAAGCTATGGGACAGACCCTCTTGTTAAACCTTTCAGAAGTTATTTAATCATTGCTATACAGTCTGTTTCCGTGGCTTTTTTTAACATACATTGACACTTAACCTTAGCACAACTGTCTCTCCTAGGGAAACCTGACTTTTTTCCCAAGCTCAGAACTGCTGCATTGAAGGGCTGTTTGAAGGCTTACAACAATTCTAAGGAAAAAAATATATTTATATTTTAAATACTACACTAATAAATATTTAGTACTGTTTTAAATATGTCATGATTTAATACCATTCAAAATCCTCCAGAATCCTACCCCTATAAAATTTATATTTCCTTATAAATTTTATTAAAATCTGTGTTACTTGTAAATTGTTAAATGTAGATGTACTGACATCCTCAGTGATGAAGTCTAACTTCAATATCAGTCTGCTCTTGCATCCCCCCGCAAATGAAACATCATCCTTACAAAATACACACACACACACACTCATACACACAAATGCACTTATACTCTTCTTAGTCAAGATCTAGATCAAGCTTCATCTTTTATTTTATTTTTTAATATAAATTTATTTATTTTAATTGGAGGCTAATTACTTTACAATATTGTATTAGTTTTGCCATACATTACATGAATCCACCACAGGTGTACCTGAGTTCCCCATCCTGAACCCCCCTCCCACTTCCCTCCCCATCCCATCCCTCTGGGTCATCCCAGTGCACCAGCCCCAAGCACCCTGTCTCATGCATCAAACCTGAACTGGCAATCCATTTCACATATGATAATATACATGTTTCAGTGCCATTCTCCCAAATCATCCCACCCTCGCCCTCTCCCACAGAGTCCAAAAGACTGTTCTATGCATCTGTGTCTCTTTTGCTGTCTTACATATAGGGTTATCATTACCATCTTTCTAAATTCCATATATATGTGTTAGTATACTGTATTGGTGTTTTTCTTTCTGGCTTACTTCACTCTGTATAATAGGTTCCAGTTTCATTCACCTCATTATAACTGATTTAAATGTATTCTTTCTAATGGCTGAGTAATATTCCATTGTGTATATGTACCACAGCTTTCTTATCCATTCGTCTGCTGATGGACATCTTCAGAAAGAAGGATAGAACTGGAGGAATCAACCTGCCTGACTTCAGGCTCTGCTACAAAGCCACAGTCATCAAGAGAGTATGGTACTGGCACAAAGACAGAAATATAGATCAATGGAACAAAATAGAAAGCCCAGAGATAAATCCACGCACCTATGGACACCTTATCTTTGGCAAAGGAGGCAAGAATATACAATGGGGAAAAGACAATCTCTTTAACAAGTGGTGCTAGGAAAACTGGTCAACCGCCTGTAAAAGAATGAAACTAGAACACTTTCTAACACCATACACAAAAATAAACTCAAAATGGATTAAAGATCTAAATGTAAGACCAGAAACTATAAAACTCCTAGAGGAGAACATAGGCAAAACACTCTTTGACGTTTATCACAGCAGGGTCCTCTATGATCCACCTCCCAGAATATTGGAAATAAAAGCAAAAATAAACAAATGGGACCTAATTAAAATCAAAAGCTTTTGTACCACAAAGGAAACTATAAGCAAGGTGAAAAGACAGCCTGCAGAATGGGAGAAAATAATAGCAAACAAAGCAACTGACAAAGAATTAATCTCAGAAATATACAAGCAACTCCTGCAGCTCAATTCAAGAAAAATAAATGACCCAATCAAAAAATGGGCCAAAGAACTAAACAGACATTTCTCCAAAGAAGACATACAGATGGCTAACAAACACATGAAAAGATGCTCAACATCACTCATTATCAGAGAAATGCAAATCAAAACCACAATGAGGTACTATTTCATGCCAGTCAGAATGGCTGCTATCCAAAAGTCTACAAGCAATAAATGCTGGAGAGGGTGTGGAGAAAAGGGAACCCTCTTACAGTGCTGGTGGGAATGCAAACTAGTACAGCCACTATGGAAAACAGTGTGGAGATTCCTTAAAAATAAACTGGAAATAGAACTGCCATATGACCCAGCAATCCCACTGCTGGACATACACACTGTGGAAACTGAATTGAAAGAGACACATGTACCCCAATATTCATCACAGCACTGTTTATAATAGCCAGGATATGGAAGCAAGCTTCATCTTTTTAAAAGTCTATCTCATAAAAAAAAAGTCTATCTCATGACCTTTAATAATATGACTTCTTCCTTGTGATCAAAACACACAAGCCTAGCATTATTTAAATTTTTATTTTTAAATAAATAATAAATTTAAACTTTTATTTTTAAATTTAAATTTTTACAAAGCAACAAAATGTGACTCTGGAATATTCTCATAGATACCAAAACACACTTTGAATAAGCAAACTTTGGCCTACAGAAGGACAGAAAATAATGAGACCTCTGCTAATATGTCCTCTCTCTTGATTCCACTAAGTTGACTCAGCTCCAGTAACCACCACTTTTCTAAGTTCTCAGAACCTGTGTCTTTTAGATTTCATATGTCAGGAGAAAGAGTATTTTGGGACTAACATAGCTCACTGTCATTCATGGAAATGTCACCTAAAGCCTACCTTAAAAATGGTGATTAACCCTTCTCAAATTAAGAGGGACTCGATATCTAAAGAGGTATATAATTCTTGACTCTGACACACCTGGAATATTGGGGATGCAGTAACTTCTGACTGTGCCCTGAGCTAAAACTTACAGGTAAATAGCATGGAGGAAATGCCTACAGAACAAGAGAAAGGTAATTAAAACTGTAGGTCTCTGACATTTCAGATGACATAAGATAAAGGAAAGAGATGTAATTAGAACTGGGGGACTTGCATCCCTTATTAAACTTAGGACATTTATAAGGGAGAGAAGGGGAAAATGCTTGAAAAGCCTAAAGTTGAAACAGAGATATCTTAATATTTAAGCTGTATAGCTGTTGATTTTCAGTTTTGTCTCCATAGTTAGGTGAGTGATCATACACAAGTGCCTTAACCACTCTGTTTCACCTTCAGTTTCCTGATAAGAGATATATACAGCCTCTCTAGCAGGATAGTTATGAGGATCAAATAAGACACTACATGCTAAGTACATAGTGTCTATCAGTGAGAGGTTAGAAAAAATGTTGACTTGATTATTTCCTCACACCTAATATTTATTTCACACTCTCCTCCCTCACTCCTCTGCTCTCCCCACCAAAAGAGAAATATAATATCTTCAAAATTCAGATGAGTAGAGAGGTTTCAGTAATATATGTAAAAGCTAAGGCTGTCTGGTAGTTAAGGACACCTGAATGTTAAAGATGCAGTTTATTATTCATTGAATATTTATTCATAGGCAAAAATTATTGCCTGGTATTAGCTAACTTCATTTTCATCATGTTCAGTTCAGTTCAGTTCAGTCGCTCAGTCATGTCCGACTCTTTGCGACCCCAAGAATCATAGCACGCCAGGCCTCTCTGTCCATCACCAACTCCCAGAGTTTACTAAAACTCATGTCCATTGAGTCGGTGATGTCATCCAGCCATCTCATCCTCTGTCATCCCCTTCTCCTCCTGCCCCCAATCTCTCCCAGCATCAGGGTCTTTTCCAATGAGTCAACTCTTCACATGAGGTGGCCAAACTATTGGAGTTTCAGCTTCAGCATCAGTCCTTCCAATGAATACCCAGGACTGATCTCCTTTAGGATGGACTGGTTGGATCTCCTTGCAGTCCAAGGGACTCTCAAGAGTCTTCTCCAGCACCACAGTTCAAAATCATCAGTTCTTCAGCGCTCAGCTTTCCTTATGGTCCAACTCTCACATCCATACATGACTACTGGAAAAACCATAGCTTTGACTAGATGGACCTTTGTTGGGAAAGTAATGTCTCTGCTTTTAACTTGCTGTCTAGGTTGGTCATAACTTTCCTTCCAAGGAGTAAGTGTCTTTTAATTTCATGGCTGCAGTCACCATCTGAAGTGATTTTGGAGCCCCCCAAAATAAGGTCAGCCACTGTTTCCATTGTTTCTCCATCTATTTGCCATGAAGTGATGGGACTGGATGCCGTGAACTTAGTTTTCTGAATGTTGAGCTTTAAGTCAACTTTTTCACTCTCCTCTTTCACCTTCATCAAGAGGTTCTTTAGTTCTTCTTCCCTTTCTGCCATAAGGGTGGTGTTATCTGCATATCTGAGGTTATTGGTATCTCTCCCAGCAATCTTGATTCCAGCTTGTGCTTCATCCATCCCAGCATTTCTCATGATGTACCCTGCATATAAGTTAAATAAGCAGGGTGACAATATACAGCCTGACGTACTCCTTTTCCTATTTGGAACCAGTCTGGTTTCCAAGTTGAGTTCTAGTTGTTGCTTCCTGACCTGCATACAGATTTCTCAAGAGGCAGTTCAGGTGGTCTGGTATTCCCATCTCTTTCAGAATTTCCCACAGTTCATTGTGATCCACACAATCAATGTCTTTGGCATAGCCAGTAAAGCAGAAATAGATGTTTTTCTGAAACTCTTTTGCTTTTTCGATGATCCAGCAGATGTTGGCAATTTGATCTCTAGTTCCCCGGCCTTTTCTAAAACCAGCTTGAACATCTGGAAGTTCACGGTTCACGTATTGTGGAAACCTGGCTTGGAGAATTTTAAGCATTAATTTACTGGCGTGTGAGATGAGTGCTGTTGTGCAGTAGGTTGAGCATTTTTTGGCACTGCCTTTCTTTGGGAATGGAATGAACACTGACCTTTACCAGGCCTGTGGCCACTGCTGAGTTTTCCAAATTTGCTGACATACTGAGTGCAGCACTTTCATGGCATCATCTTTTAGGATTTGTAATAGCTCAAGTGGAATTCCATCACATCCACTATTTTTGTTCATAGTGATGCTTCCTAAGGCCTACTTGACTTCACATTCCAGGATGTCTGGCTCTAGGTAAGTGATCTCACCATTGTGATTATCTGGGTCATGAAGATCTTTTTTGTACAGTTCTTCTGTGTATTCTTGCCACCTCTTTTTAATATCTTCTGCTTCTGTTAGATTCATATTGTTTCTGTCCTCTATTGAGTCCATATTTGCATGAAGTGTTCCCTTGGTATCTCTAATTTCCTTGAAGAGATCTCTAGGCTTTCCCGTTCTGTTGTTTTCTTCTATCTTATCTATGTTGCTGCAAGTCCTACATTCACAGCAGGCGGTCAGTCACAGTAACTCACAGTCAGGCCAGTGTCCAGACAGGGTAGAAGCAAGGTCAGAGGCCTGCTCTGCTTTGTCTCTGTAGCTTAAATAAGAGTATTGATTTAATTTGCAGAACATATGAATAATCTATGTTTTGTGGTTTATACATACGTAGTTAAATAATTTACTATTTTGCATTCTCAACAGTTTGTTACTTATTTTGGATAATCTACATAGGTTAGACCTCTATTATAATGAGGATTTGAGGGGAGCAGAAGTTGCTTTAAAATTATCGATTGCCTAACTCCAGAATAAGCATTGGCCTGTTGAATGTATTTTATAAGCAAAAATGCATGTGCATGCTCAGTCACTCAGTTGTGTTCAACTCTTTGCAACTTCCTGGACTGTAGCCTGTCAGGCTTCTTTATCTGTGGAATTATCCAGGCAAGAATATTGGAGTGCGCTTCCATTTCCCCCTCCTGGGGATCTTCCCTACCCAGAGATTGAACCTGCATCTCCTGCATTGACAGACAAACTCTTTACTACTGAGTCATGTGGAAGCCATAAACAAAAAACAGACAAAATTTTTGGGGAGCAAAATGGAGCCCAGAAACTAAATTTTACACATATGGAAAATTAATGTGTGAAAATGTATAATTTTGAACAATTGAAAAATGGTTGAATTACTTAACAAATTGTTGTTTAGTTGCTAAGTCGTGTCTGAATCTTTGTGACCCCATGAACTGAAGCATACCAGGACTCCCTGTCCTTCATCGTCTCCCAGAGTTTGCTCAAATTTATGTCCATTGAGTTGATGACACCATCCAACCATCTCATCCTCTGACTGCCCCTTCTCTTTCTGCCCTCAATCTTTCCCAGCATCAAGGTCTTTTCCAGTGAGTCAACTCTTTGCATCAGATGGCCAAAGTGTTGGAGCTTCAGCTTCAGTGTCAGTCCTTCCAGTGGATATTCAGGGTTGATTGCCTTTAGGATTGACTGGTTTGATCTCCTTGTTGTCCAGGGTACTCTTAAGAGTCATCTCCAGCACCACAGTTTGAAAGCATCAATTCTTTGGCGCTCAGCCTTCTTTATAGTCCAACTGTCACATCTGTTCACGACTAGTGGGAAAACCATAGCTTTGACTATATGGAACATTGTCAGCAAAATGCTGTCTCTGCTTTTTAACATGCTGTCTAGGTTCATCATAGCTTTTCTTCCAAGGAGCAAGCATCTTTTAATTTCATGGGTACAGTCACCATCCACAGTGATTTTGGAGCCCAAGAAAATAACGTCTGTCACTGTTTCTTTTCTGAGCTCCATGGATTGTTTAATTTAGAGGTATCACATAGAATGATTTATTTTTCTCTGACTTTTCAAAACCTTCTTATAGTTAATATTTAACTTAAATCCTGCAACTCAAGAGGAAATCCCCCACTCCTGTCAGCTGTATTCAGTTTCTTTATCTCTTCCATTTACAAGAGACCTTCTTTCTGTATTGTAATAATTTTCACTTCTGTTGTATCAAAGTCATTCTACTATATGCAACTCCTCCCCTAGACTGGAAGTCTTGAGAAATAGTGACCATGTCATATTATCTCTATAGATTCCACAGAAAATGATTCCTCAGAAAATGATCAAATAACTAAAGTGTTTATGTTTACCACAAATCATAACCTATACTGTTTATTCTTAAGAAGCTGGTAGCTTTAACATTGTGGAACCAAGGCCAATAAAAGATGGACTACTAAGAGGAAGGTGGGATGTAGGATGCCTCTGGTTTTTCTCTTTATATCCATATGTATCTTATTATAAATATTTTCAAGGGAATTTTGGGAATCTGGTACTCTAATCTTTCAACTAGGCAGTTTTTTCTTAAAGTTCACCTATCATTTTCTTCACCTGTCTTTCAGAAATAATGGATTATTTTATTTTATTATTTGGTGTTTTCTACATAGTACTGGGCTCCTTCTATTTATGGGGATTTTATTAAGACTTCTCTATCAGCTTGTTTTCTTATTATGAGCTATATAACATTTATTCAAAAGCTAATTACCAACAAACTACTAGATGTCTAAGACTATACTCTACACTCCAAAAAACTTGAAAAGGCCTATTTGGTGTTATGTGAGATAAATAAGATTAGTTTAACTATTTATGTAAGTAGGATGATATTCGGGTGCTGAAAACAAAAATCACAGCAATTTTAAAAAGTTATTTATGTCTCCTCATGTGAAAGTTTGGAAGTTAGTTCAAGGCTGACTCAACCTGCCATGGTTTCAGGTTATCTTATTACTGTGCCTTCTTTAGTGCATGATGTTTTTCTTATGTGTCAGACTAAGTCCAGTCTGGGTAAGGAAATCACACCACAATCAAAATGGGGAAAGTTTAATACAGAAAATTATCAATTATAACATTATTGGAATTATAATATATGAATTAGTAAAAAGTTGAGATGACTTTAAAGAATATCAGCATAGCAGATGTTAACATATGTTTAACATAATATCAGATACATGATATAATATAGTAATGTAACCACTTTGCTAGGGCAGATAAGGTACCCAAGAAAGACTGTGCCTTATCTACCTAACTTAAGGACGTGATCCAGGTTTTGTTGAAGAGAGCAAGTTCATAGCCCAGAATCAAAGTTTCTATCTTGCTGCACTGACAGAATTTGCTGGAAAATATGCTGTCTGGAACTTGCCAGAATTCTGCCCTCTAGAGTGCTAGCAAAATGTATTCATGGGAGGTGTCTCATCAAAGACACTCTTCAGTAAAATTGCCTGAACGAGGTTCCAGGGAACCTTATAGTCTCTGGGTGGTGCTGGATACTGTGCCCTTCAGTGGCCACAAGCACTGTGGGGGCCAGAGCCTGGGGCTGTGGCTCGTGTTCCAGGAACTCAGCATTAGAACTGTGCTCCTCAGGAGCCTGAAGAGTTCTGGAATAGCCTGCAAGCTCTTTTATCATGGAGTATGTTTCTGCACTCTACCAACAAAGCTTACTATTGAACCAGTTGAAAAAAATTTTAAAAAATATTAAAAAGAAATCAATCCATTTTAATAGAGCTGGCAAAAAGGTTTAAATTTGGAGCTGAGAGGAATTAAATTGGAAATCATTCATACCCTAGGATCCAAAGCTGCAAATCAAAGTTCAACCAAAACATTTGTTTTTCTTAGGAAAACAGAAAGTAAGAAAGGACAAAAATAAAGTTAACTGTCCTCTAGGAGCAATTTTTGGGATTGATATATAACACTACTCTTTGCCCCAGTGGTCAAAATTTAGGCATACATTTACTTAGGCACAGGTTTGGGATAGTTTTAGTTTTCAGTGGAAAGGATAAAATTATTAATCTACTTTTTAAAGTATCAGTGAATAATTCATATTGATTGAAACCATCAGCTTCTACCACGTTCAGATTTTTCTTTTACATCTGGATATGGTGAGCATAAGAGATACATATAGTAAATTAGCTTTCACATAATAATCAGTATGTTTGTTGACCTATTTAAGAATCGTTTCTTTTCCTTACCAATGTTGAGCTATTCTTTGCCTTACTATTTCCAGTCTGTACCTTGTATCTTCCATCTGATATCACACCCGGCTGCCCTAACTTCATGATTTAGCAAAGAGCTGCTGATGCCCACTTAGCTAAGATATGTGGTGAGTGGCTCCTGTTTTCTCAAAGATAGAAAGCTTATGGACCTTTTAAAATTTAGACACATTAATGGCATTAAACATAATCATTGTGGCTCAAAATTTTAAGAAAAGTAAACACCTTTGATTCAGTAATATATAACTTACTATGAAAGTGAACATGTAAATAAAAATGGGAGACAGTAGAATTAGTTAGAAGTACAGAGATATCACTGATTTTTAAAAAATCCTGATCTGTTTGGGACATTTCACATTGTTCTGAATTGGCTTAGTATCTTTATGTTCTAATCTAATGCTGAGCATTCACTATGGGTTAAAAAATGTTTAGGATGTAAGAAATGCATCAACTGGCAAAACAAAACAAAATTTCATGCTTTCATAGAGCTTACACTGATGTGGGTTTGGGTGGTGGTTCAGAAAAATCAAATGCCTTGTTAGATGCTTCTAAGAAGAGTAAGAAATAGGCACTTAGAGAGTCCAGAAGTGAGGGGTTTTCTATTTAAATTGGGAGACTAATGTGTTATATAGATGGGAAACAGTGTAAACAGTGTCAGACTTTATATTTTGGGGCTCCAAAATCACTGCAGATGGTGATTGCAGCCATGAAATTAAAAGACGCTTACTCCTTGGAAGGAAAGTTATGACCAACCTAGATAGCATATTAAAAAGCAGAGACACTACTTTGCCAACAAAGGTCTGTCTAGTCAAGGCTATAGTTTTTCCAGTGGTCATGTATGGATGTGAGAGTTGGACTGTGAAGAAAGCTGAGTGCTTTTGAACTGTGGTGTTGGAGAAGACTCTTGAGAGTTCCTTGAAGTGCAAGGAGATCCAACCAGTCCATCCTAAAGGAGATCAGTCCTGGGTGTTCATTGGAAGTACCGATGCTGAAGCTGAAACTCCAATACTTTGGCCACCTCATGCGAGGAGTTGACTCATTGGAAAAGACCCTGTTGCTGGGAGGGATTGGGGGCAGGAGGAGAAGGGGATGACAGAGGATGAGATGGCTGAGATGGCTGGATGGCATCACCGACTCGATGGACATGAGTTTGAGTAAACTCCAGGAGTTGGAGATGAACAGGGAGGCCTGGCGTGCTGTGATTCATGGGGTCGCAAAGTGTCGGACACAACTGAGCGACTGCACTGAACTGAATTGAAGGTGTTATAAGGGCTTTCCAAGTGGCACTAGTGGTAAAGAACTCGCCTGTCAATTCAGGAGACACAAGAAACACAGGTTCAATCCCTGGATTGGGAAGAACCCCTGGAGGAGGGCATGGCAACCCACTCCAGTATTCTTGCCTGGAGAATCCCCTGGATTCTGGCAGGCAACAGTTCACAGCATTGCAAACAGTTGGACGTGACTGAAGTGACTGAGCATGCATGCACAAGGTGTTATATGGTCAGAGATACAGGAAATGGGCAAGTAAGCCATGAAGCTAATGGAGGAAAACAATTTCAGGAACATGGGAAAGTATTTGCAAATGTTAGAAGGCAGGATTCACTTTGCTGTGATCAAGGCCTAGTAAGAAAACCAGTGTTAGTAGAGAATTAAGTTAGTGGAAAGACAGTAGAAGAAAAACTCCAGGAGATGGCGGAGATGCCAGAGATGAGATCATAGAGCCTTGACAGCCATGAAAAGGATGAATCTTTCTGACATACACACAAAAAATGCATATGGTGACAAGAATTCATCTCATTTTACCAGATCAGATCTTTGCTGATTATTTAAAATCCATCCTCTCTTAAAGTGTCAGGTTCTCGTACTCATGAAGGCTTCCCAGTTGATGCTAACAGTAAAGAACACATCTGCCGCTACAGGAGACATGAGAGATGAGGGTTTGATCCCTGAGTCAGGAAGATCCCGTGGAGGAGAGCATGGCAACCCACTCCAGTACTCTTGCCTGGAGAATCCCATGAACAGAGCAGCCTGGCAGGCTACAGTCCACGGGTTCGCAAAGTGACTGAGCACTTCTCATACTTGTGAACTCGGATAAATATGTTAGAGAACAGGCCTAGACTTAAAAGGGAAGATGGTTGGCTATCAGAAAAAAAGTGTATCCTGGGTCTCCAGGCTACTCTATGAAAATATTACATCTTAGATAATACCTGACTGATTGTTGTTTGTTATTTAGTCACTCAGTCATTTCTGATTCTTTGTGACACCGTGGACTGTAGCCCACCAGGCTTCTCTGTCCATGAAATTCTCCAGGCAAGAATACTTGAGTGGGTTGCAATTTAGATACTTAGGTAAAAGCATGTTGTCTCATTTTTTATTTCTTAATCTGAAGTAATCATTAAAACATACACAGTGACCTCATTTCCCTACAACCTTGGCTGAAGATTCTCATGTGTGTTTAAGGTATTGAGATATAAATTTTGCTATATTTCACTAAGATATAGTCAAAAGAAGACATAGTGAACACATTTATTCTATGTACAGTTTATGAAAAAGAAATTAATTAAATTCCACAAAGACAGATAATCTAGAGATAACGTTGACCCAGAAAGAAACAAGGCATAATGAATAGAGAAGCTATATGTCAGCCTTTCTGAAGCTTATGAAGCTGGCCTCCATTAAGAAAAAAGCAAACTACATAGAAAGAAGTTCATGAAAATTGTTTCATTTTATATTATTGTCATTTTGCTAAAATGTATCCTTATCTGGAAATAATACTATTTCCTTCTGAAAGAATCAAATTGAAGTCTTGGGTTTCTAATTCTCAGAGTGTGATATTATCAAAATTTAGGTGTCCAAAAACACAGAAGGGGATGGAATGTACAAGCCTTAAAACATGAAAAAGAAAAGTTGAGCTCTAGAAAAAATGTCACCCAACCTAATTCTACTATCCCCATTACTGTGTTTAAAAGAAATAACTGTTTTCACAAGCCACCAAAATAGGGGATTAGAATGCACTGCTTTGAATTATGCTTTGTGATGATAATATTTGTGGTCTTGTTTATTGTTATGTTCAGAGAGCTCCATAGCATAAGCTTTTTTGTTTTTTTTAGTGGTTTTCCGCTTTACAAGGCAACTCTCAGGCACTCTCAGAGATACTATTAGAGAGGATATTCAAGGTATCATTTTATAATACTTCCATTCTCTCCCTTGAGGGTATATCTTTCTCCATTTTGGACTATCAGTTATCTATTTCTAGCATTAAAGCATGCTTTGTGTGTGTGTGTGTTCAGTCATGTCCAACTTTTTGTGACCATGTGGACTGTGGCTCACCAGACTCTTCTGTCCATGAAATTTCCCAGGCAAGAATACTGGAGTGAGTTGCACATGCTTATGTGGTGATATACGTTCAGTTTAGTTCAGCTCAGTCGCTCAGTCGTGTCTGACTCTTTGTGACCCCATGGACTGCAGCACGCCAGGTCTCCCTGTTAATCACCAACTCCTGGAGTTTACTCACTCATGTCCATTGAGTCGGTGATGCCATCCAACCATCTCATCCTCTGTCATCCCCTTCTCCTCCTGCCCTCAATCTTTCCTAGCATCAGGGTCTTTTCAAATAAGTCAGTTCTTCCCATCAGGTGGCCCAAGTATTAGAGTTTCAGCTTCAGCATCAGTCCTTCCAATGAACATTCAGGACTGATTTCCTTTAGGATGGACTGGTTGGATCTCCTTGCAGTCCAAGGGACTCTCAAGAGTCTTCTCCAACACCACAGTTCAAAAGCATCAATTCTTTGGCATTCAGCTTTCTTTATAGTCCAACTCTCACATCCATACATGACTACTGAAAAAACCATAGCCTTGACTAGACGGACCTTTGCTGGCAAAGTAATGTCTCTACTTTTTAATATGCTGTCGAGGCTGGTCATAACTTTTCTTCTGATATATGTACTTACTTCTAATGTATTTATTCCTGGGTGAAAGTGAAAGTCACTCAGTCGTGTTCGACTCTTTCCAACCCCATGGACTGTATAGTCCATGGAATTCTCCAGACCAAAATACTGTAGTGGGTAGCCTTTCCCTTCTCCAGGGGATCTTCCCAACCCAGGGATCGAACCCAGGTCTCCCACTTTGCAGGTGGATTCTTTACCAGGTGAGCCACAAGGGAAGCCACAAAAATGACAATTCGGCACTCCACATTTATCTCTATTTATCTCATTCAGTTCTCCATATTCTCTTTACATCTAACATTATATTTAAGATATCTTCTGCATCTGTGTATCCCAATGTCAAATGTAATTCCCAATACACACTGACAGTAGAGTAATACATTTTATGGAATCATTTTTATTGCATTGTGGTCGAATGCAAAGTTTCATTATTCACAGACTGGAAATAAAATATGGCATCCTTCTCTCCAATAAAACACTATAAGTTCCTTCCAGTTTCAGTAACTTCTCATTATAAATACTAACCAAATCTTAATAGCTGAAAAGAAGTGAAAGGGATTAGAAGGACAGTAAAGAGAACATTGCTAGTAGAAGCATAATGAATACTTTTATCCTATTGAAGATAAAGAAAAAAAAAACTATAGCAATTTATGCCTTTCAGAATTTGCCCATAAACACTAAGAATATTAACCTCCACCAAACAGACAGTTGACTGCATTCTCCATGTAACACTTTCCTGTATTGTGACTGTCATGAGACTTCCTAGTTCTTCAAGATGCTAGAACCAAACTTCCACCATGATGATACTTCCCTGTTCTTATAGAGCCTAGTTTCTCTTTTAATGTGTATGGCTCCTCTTTTTCTTTCTATAATATTTTGCTTCTCAAAGGTGTTTATCCAAAGCTATTTTTTCTTTCCTACTCTCCTTTTGTATCCTTTATACAAAGATCATTT
The DNA here is from genome assembly GCF_910594005.1 of Cervus elaphus. Classification (NCBI taxonomy): domain Eukaryota; kingdom Metazoa; phylum Chordata; class Mammalia; order Artiodactyla; family Cervidae; genus Cervus; species Cervus elaphus. The sequence goes on along the minus strand of NC_057825.1, from coordinate 69,628,955 downwards.
TTGAGGATCACTGCTATATCTCTTGGAGAAGGAAATGGCTACCCACTCCAGTATTCTTCCCCAGGAAATCCCATGAACAGAGGAGCCTGGCTGGCTACGGTCCACAGGGTCACAAAGTCAGACACAATTGAAGTGACTTAGCGCGTACTATGTCTCTGTTTCCATGGGTAATTTTTCTCAATTCATTGAATACACTTTTCCAAAAACTTCCAACTGGTTATTCCACTAGATATTCTACAGATTTAAGGAAAATGTATTAAAATCCAATTGTTTTCTTTCAGTTTTATTGAGATATAATTGACAAACACAACTGGGAAAGTTTAAAATGTACAGCATAATATTTTGACTCATATACATTATGAAATGATTATCACAATGAGTTTATTGAGTATCTATCATCCCATATAGGTAAAAATTAAAGAAATTTTAAAAAATTCCCTGTGATGAGAACTCTTAGGAGTTACTCTCTTAACAACTTTCATATATAACATACACCAGTGTTGAATTATAATTGATCTACCTTACGTTAGCAACTGTGACACAACACAGTAATTTGATATTTCTATATATTTCAAGATGGTCACCACGGTATGTCTTATTATAGTCTGTCACCATACAAAGATATTATAGTTATATAATTAACTATAAAGTATGGGAACTATATTCCCCACACTGTATATTTCATGTAAATGGCTCATTTATTTCACAACAAGAAGTTTGTATCTCTAAATCGCTTTCACCTATTTCTTTCCTTTTCCCACACCCATCCCCTATGGCAACCACCTGTTTTATTCCTCTTTATCTGTAACTCTGTTTCTGCTTTGTTAAGTTTGTCCATTTGTTTTGTTTTTTTTAGTTTGTTGTAAGTGAAAGCATGCAATATTTGTCTTTGTCTGGCTTATTTCACTTAGAATAATACCTTCCATATTGTTGTAAATGGCAAGATTTCATTTTCTTTTATGTATGAGTAATATTGCATTGTATATATGTGTGTACACACACACACACACACACACACACACATTCCATCTTAATCCATGCGTTTATTGATGGGCACTAAGGTTGTTTCCATACCTTGGCTGTTTAAAATGACACTGCAGTAAGCACAGGGATGCATATACCTATCTACTTAGTGTTCTTTTCTTCATGTAAATCCTGAGCCTAGGTCATGTGGTAGTTTTGCGTTTAATTTGGGGGTTGGGGAGCGGGCAGTGGATTGCTGTACTGTTTTCCATAGTGGTTAAATCAATTGATAGTCTCACCAGAGTGCACAAGAGTTTTCTTTTCTCCACATCCTTTCCAACACTTATTTGTTGTCTTTTTTGACAATTGTTTTTCTGACAGGTTTGAGATATTATCTCATTGTGGTTTTGGCTTGCATTTCTCTGATGATTAGTGATACTGAACATCTTTTCTGTGTCCCTGTTATCATCTGTATGTCTTCTTTGAAAACATTCAAAGAACCTTTTCAGATCTTCTTCCCTTTTTAAATCAGGTTGTTTGGTTTATTACTGGTAAGTTGTATCAGTTCTTTGTACAATTTGGGTATTAAGCCTTTGCCAGATACATTGTTTGCAAATATCTTCTCCCATTTAGTAGATGGCCTTTCAATTTCATTGATAGTTTCCTTTGTAGGGCAAAAGCTTTTCAGTTTAATTAGGTCCCATATGTTTGTTTTTACCTTTTGTTTCCCTTGCCTGAGAAGATATATCTTAAAAAAATAATAATAATAAAAGTAATGTCAAAGAGCTTACTGTCTATATTTTCTAAAAGTTTTATGATTTCAGATCTTATATTTAAACCTTTAATCCATTTTGATTTTATTATTGTGCATGATGTGAGGGAATGTCCAGTTTGGTCCTTTTGCATGCAGCTGTCCAGTTTATTAAAGAAGTTATCTTTAGCCCATTTTATATTCTTGCCTCCTTTGCCAGTTTGTAGATTGTTCCTGTAAGTGTGGGTTGGTTTCTGGGATGTCTCTTCTGTTCCATTGATCTGTGTGTGTTTGTGCCAGTACTATATTGTTTGATGACTGTAGCTTTGAGGTTTAGTTTGAATTGGGGAGCATGATACATCCAGCTTTGTTTTTCTTTCTTAAGATTGTTTCTCTCAGCCAATCACCCTGGAATCTTGTCCCACCTACCACAAGGCTGTTACCACTCTTGGGATACTCTGGATTCTATATAACTGTGTCAGGAACCAGTGCTACCCACCAGTGGGCCAAAACACAAGCTACAGTGCCCCTAGGATTCTGCAACTAGAAAATGTGGGATTTGATTCCATCTACCATTGAGCAAGCACTAGCTTGGGACTCCATGGATCCCAGATTTACCCACCAGCAGTCATGGACATCAGCCAATACCAGTTCTGAGACACCTTGGATCCCTCAGCCATCCAACCCTGGATCCTGCCTTATCACCAGTGGGCTGATACTTAACTTTGGGACACCCCAGACCCAACAGCCAGCCATGTCAGGAACTGGCCCCACCTACCAGATCCAGGACTCCAATCCTTTAACCACCCACCCTGAACCTGGCCCATTAGCACCTGGCTACCTCCACACAAGGTCCTCCACACAAGGCAGGGCCTAGCAAACATCTGGACAGGGCCAGCTGCAGAAGTCAGTCTCCTACAACAGAAGGATCCACACATCACATAGAGGGGACACCCATAGAGCATATAGCTCTGGTGACCGAAGGAGAGTGTGTTGCTGGGATGTATAGAATAACATTTATAAAGGGCCACCTTTCAAAAGTTGAGATTGTAACAAACCTACCAAACACATAGAAATAAAAAAACAAACTTGGATTTTCTATTGACCAAATATTTCCTTCATATTAGTGTCTCAGGACTTCAGAATGGTCTTAGGACTTCTCTAACAGGATGCCATAAATTGAAAGGACTCTTTTTTTTAATTAAGATGGTGATGTTGGACTTGCCTGGTGGTGTAGTGGATAAGAATCTGCCTGCCAATGTAGGAGACATGGGTTCAATCCCTGGTCCAGGAAGATTCCCTTTGCCATGGAGCCCAACTACTGAACCCAAGTCCTGCAACTGCTGAAGCCCATGAGCCTAGAACCTGTGTTCCCACAATAAGAGAAGCCACAGAGATGAGAAGCCTTTGTACTACAACAAAGAGTATCCTCTGCTCACCACAACTAGAGAAAAAAGCCTTCATGCAGACAGGAAGATCCCGTGCAGACGAAAATAGAAACAACTAAATTAATTAATTATAAAACAAACAAACAAAAACAGTGATGTCCTCTCCAGCTCTAGTCTTCTGCACTCCACTATTTTTCAATTGTGAAGTGAAATACCTTCAGAATCTCTTAGTGCTTAGAATGTCATCTAGCATGATAAGATGCTGCTTGTTAAATGCTGGATTTCATATCTGGGGAGGAAACATGAAATCACTGTATGCAGGAGGTCTCTCTACGTTCTTTATAGAATAGAGTTTATATCCTCTATTTAAAGAATACAGGTTAAAATGAACAAAAAATTAAACACATTTTACCCTCAAAATAAAGTCTTACCCAAATAAATACTTAAAGAGATAGTTTAAACCATGAAATTTAAGGCACTGATTATTTTTTACTTTATAAAAGATTCAGCCAGGTATAATTGTGTAACTTAAACTAAAAATAAACATCATTCTATTAAATGATTATGTCAACTGTTAGCTATGAACATTTATTTTACCTGATATAAGTATCTGGAGCAAGTAGTAAGTGAATGAAATTGATCACTCAAGGCCATCACATTGCTTATTAGCTATTCAGCGGTTTCCTTTACTAATGCCTCAATAAATCCCAGAAATTGAAGAAAATTCCAGACTATTTAGCACTAAATGTTCTCAGATACTATGATTTATTTTCACTGAATATAAATGGTGAATAATCAAATGTATCCACATAACAATTGCTCTGTGAGTATAAGTAGAAACCCATTTTAGTATACTTTTGGGAACATTTATCTTATAAAGTAAGCATATATGGAAGGAAAGATAGACAAGTAAGATTAGATGGGTGTATGTGTAATTCACTGTATTTTCTAGAATAACTTGGGTACCAGTCTGTCCCTGGAAACTTTTATTAGCCAACAACAACAATTTAAAAGCCCAATATTGTAATGACTATAGAAATTCCTGATGAATCAAAATATAATTAGATTTCTTGCATCCTGTTTACCAGGGTGTCTATTGGACATTCTCTGTGTTTTTGCTTCTAACATTATACCAGGGGAACATTACCAAGAAACTACTGGAGCCATTGTGCCTACATTCTCAGCAGTTCCTTGAAGTTTACATCATGCCAAGGCAATCGTTAGTCAATAACTGACTGCTGCAGGGTCATGAAAACCCCCCTCCTTGTGTCTAACCATGGCCAACACTGAGGCACAGTGTATACCCTGGAGCTATTCTAAGAGATCAGAATGCGGCTTTAATTGAAATCAAACCTTTACTGGGCTTCTTCCCATTTTTTCTCTTGGTTCCCTTATACTCATAAAAATTTTTGCTTGGAACATTTACTTAATAAACCCCACGCATACTAATCTTCATCTTGGGACTTGCTTCTAACATGTATCTTTCATGTGCATTTGTTTTAGGCAGAGGTAACTGGGAATGCAAGAGAAGGGAGAGGATCATAGAATGGCATGACAGCTATTTCTATCTACTCTCTTAATTTGGAACCCCAAAAGATTTCAGCTTCTAGAAGACACCGCTTGCTCTATAGGCCCCTTTTAGAGATTCTGAATAATGTCCACAATGAATTGACAAACTATGGGAACATGTTAGGGAAAAGGGAATTATCCAAATTTTTATGGCAAGCTCAGTAATATTTGGAATACCTCAAGAATTGTTGGCTTTAAAACAAGAGGCGTAAATAAGCTCATTAGCATTTATAATACAGGGTTTTGGCAATAGAAACAATGGTAGGCATTATGAGAGCAGTTAACATGTTCAGACTGGTTCATGATCATATGAGACAACACACACAGTCATCCCTCTAAAGCACAGTCAGAGCTTATGGATCACCAGAGAGAATAACATTCTTATACCATTGTAAAGGTGTCCTCACTTGATTAGGATCACTCAGGTTACACATAAGACCTAGATATTTCAAAGAGACTTTATATTTCTTTTCAGTGTTGTTTGTCCTCAGTCGTGTTCTACTCTTTGTGACCCCATAGACTGGAGCTCACCAGGCTCTTCTGTTCATGGAATTTTCCAGGCAAGAATACAGGAGTGGGTTGTTGCCATGCCCTCCTCCAGGGGAACTTTCTGACCCAGGGGTTGAACCCGGGTCTCCTGCATTGCAGGCAGACTCTTTATCATCTGAGTTACCAGGGAAGCACAGTAATGCCAGTAATGCCAAGCATAATATTGGTGAAGAGATGATATTAAAAATACTGGTGTGGGGTGCCATTCCTTTTTCCAGGGGATCTTCCCAACCCAGGATTGAACCCAGGTTTCCTGCATTGCAGGTAGATTCTTTACCATCTGAGCCACCAGGGAAACACCAACATTAATAATACTAATAGCTAATACTACACCTAGTTTCTCAAAATACTTATTTATTGACTGTTATAGCAAATTTCCTGGGCATAATAAGTCTCATATATTTTGCCCATTATAGAGATGAGAGAATGAGATTGAACATGTTTAAATTGGCACAGCTATTATATGGTAGAATATATGCTGACTGTATACTTAATATGTGAGAATTTGGCTAGATGACTTTATAAACCCTTTAAAAATCTAAAATTTTATAATTTGGCAAAATGCATAATCCTCTCCCAGTTTGAGACACTTCATATTTCTGAAAAGGGAAAGTATTCAGGCAGGACATCCATATAGAAAACATTGCAACAGATCAGGTGATCTATTGAGAGATGATAATATCTAAATTGCTGAGCAGGAGTTGCAAAAGGAGAAGAGAATACTTAGAGGATTCAAAGTATATTTTAAAAACCTAAACTGCACAATTCATATATTCTTCTTAAATGATGCAATTTTTTTTAAGTATCAACTTTCATCCTTTCTGCATTAGCCCGTGTCATTTCTGTACTGTACTAAGAATTTGCTGGATCTACTTTAGAGAGTATTTTCTCTTTCTTCTCAATGAAATATTGTAACAAATGGGAAATATTTTTATTAACAAGATCATATTTTACTGATTTTAAATATTATATCTTTTTCACTGAGATTTTCACCCCAATCCTGAAAGAGCTGTCTTATACTTAGTATTCTATTCTACACCATTATTGAACCATTTCCATATTGATACATGTTATTGATCAAAAAATGTTTTAAGGAGATTTATTTTATGATTTGTGGAAATGATAGTATTGTGTGTGTCTGCGCTCAGTCACTCAGTCATGTCTGATTCTTTGTGACCCTATGGATTGTAGCCCACCAGGCTCCTCTCTTCAGGGATTTTCCAGGCAAGGATACTGGAGTAGGTTGCCATTTCCTTCCCCAGGAACTCTTCCCAACCCAAGAATAAAAGTATCATGCATTTCATGGATTGTTTACTGCTAAGTTACTGGGGAAGCCCAGAAATAATATTATAAAATAATAAAAGTATCATTAAAATAATATTTAAGGTCCCCAGTTCCCCCTTTCATGGCAAATGAAGGAATCATCTGCATATATCACAAATAATAGTCTCATTCAACTGTGTTGGGATCTTTGGGACAAAAAAGAGGCTTTTATATCTGCTCCTCCTCTCCAGGTGCTGATTCATCTGAAGTGAGATTGAATGAAAATAGTAGTCTACTGTTAATCTTATTTAATTTTTATATTTAAACATGTAAAGATAGTATTGATATGATCTTTCATGATGCTTGCATCAGAACAAAGTCAGAGAAATTTAGCACTGATATTGAAAATTGTTCATTCTTTCCATTATTAAATTATTAATTGAAAGGTTTCCTTTGTTAATAGTTTAGTGTTTATACACAAAAGTTCTTGTTTCACAGTTGAGAAGCAAAAGCAATTGCTTTAAGAGCCACAGGTGCTAAACACTGGAGTTTGTCTTGTGATAATCTCCTAAAATTAAATTTATTCCTTCTAAGGAAAAGCTCAGAATTCAACTTTAAAGGTGAGTTGAATTCACTTCCCATAAAAATGGTACTATAAGTTTTTATTTACCCACTCCAGTGCACCATTATACGATTTCCTATACTTTTTGTCTTTCCAATCTTGGTTTCTTTGAGTCCATTCCATTGTACATTCAGAGAAGGCAATGGCAACCCACTCCAGTACTCTTGCCTGGGAAATCCCATGGATGGAGGAGCCTGGTAGGCTACAGTCCGTGGAGTTGCGAAGAGTCGGACAGGACTGAGCGACTTCACTTTCACTTCTCACTTTCATGCACTGGAGAAGGAAATGGCAACCCACTCCAGTATTCTTGCCTGGAGAATCCCAGGGATGGGAGCCTGGTGGGCTGCCGTCTATGGGGTTGCACAGAGTCGGACATGACTGATGTGACTTAGCAGCAGCAGCAGCTTTGTACATTCTCAGTAACATCTTCACTCTTGCATCGGAGCATGTTTTCTCTATTACTAAATCTCCTTCAGGCTGTAAGAATGTAATTTTTTTTTTCTCTGAATAGTAGATTTTCTTCATTCTCAGGTTTTCCCTGGATCTTCTGTATTTCTTATTTGATATCAGTCTTGAGTTGAACACTACTGAGCGATTTTAACTTTCTCTACTTTTACCATTAGACTTTGCTCTATTTGTCCTTTTCTGCTTTTTATTTCTACTGCTCTTCCTTTGGGTTTGATATTCACAATTTCTTAATAAATGAGCTTATTGGATAAATCAGTCATCATTCTGTATAAAATCACATACTAAGCAGTCTTTATTCAGGCTATCTAATAAGCAAAGGTGACTATTCCTTGTCCAGTTTGTTGAGACCAGTGTCAGGGAAGTTTCTATGATATTTCTTTTCTCATGTGAATGATACAGGAATCAGGATGTTTAAAACTCTGTGAGCTTTCCAGTATACTTTGTTTATTGAAAAACTAGCACAAACAGAATCTATTGACTTAATGTGTCTTGGTTCAGTTCAGTTTAGTCACTCAGTCGTGTCCGACTCCTTGTGACCCCGTGGACTGCAGCATGCCAGGCTTCCCTATCCATCACCTACTCCCAGAGTTTGCTCAAACTCATGTCCACCGAGTCAGTGATGCCATTCAACCATCATATCCTCTACTGTCCCCTTCTCCTCATGCCTTCAATCTTTCCCAGCATCAGAGTCTTTTCTAAGGAGTCAGTTCTTCACATCAGGAAGCCAAAGTGTTGAAGTTTTAGCTTCAGCATCAGTCCTTCCAATGAACATTCAGGACTTATTTCCTTTAGGATTAACTGGTTTGATCTCCTTGCAGTCCAAGGGACCCTTAAGAGTCTTATCCAACACTACAGTTCAAAAGCATCAATTCTTCAGTGCTCAGCTCACTTGACAGTCTAACTCTTATATCCATACATGACTACTGGACAAAGAATAGCTTTGACTAGACAGACCTTTGTCATCAAAGTGATGTCTCTGCTTTTTAATATGCTGTCTAGGTTGGTCATAGCTTTTTCTTCCAAGGAACAAGTATCTTTTAATTTCATGGCTGCAGTGACCATCCACAGTGATTTTGGAGCCCCCCCAAAAATAAAGTCTGTCACTTTTTCATTATTTCCCCATCTATTTGCCATGAAGTGATGGGACCAGATGCTATAATCTTAGTTTTTTGAATATTGAGTTTTAAGCCTGTTATCCTTATCCACCAGAGGGCAGACAGAAAGAAATCCACAGTCACAGAAAACTAATCAAACTGATCATGTGGACCATAGCCTTGTCTAACTAATGAAACAATGAGCCATGCTGTGTAGGGCCACCCAAAATGGATGGGTCATGGTGGAGAGTTCTGACAAAACATGATCCACTGGAAGAGGAAATGGCAAACCTCTTCAGTATTCTTACCTTGAGAACCCCATGAACAGTATAAAAAGGAAAAAAAAAGATATATATCTTGGTAGACATCCCTAAAAAGTTGAGGTCCAAGTCAAGTCCTAAAGGATAAATAGAAGTAAAGAAAAACAGCAGGGAAGCCATGGTGGGAAGGATATTTCAGAAAAGAATTAATCGCTATGAGTGTTTATTCTCTTGTATGGTAAATGCATCTGTCTCCTATATTGAAGTTAAGTGAAAGTCACTCAGTTGTGTCTGACTCTTTGAGACCCCATGGACTGTATAGTCCATGGAATTGTCCAGTCCAGAATACTGGAATGGGCAGCCTTTCCCTTCTTCAGGGGATCTTCCCAACTCAGAGATCCAACCCAGGTCTCCTGCATTGCAGGTGGATTCTTTACCAGCTGAGCCACAAGGGAAGCCCAAGAATACTGGCGTGGGTAGCCTGTCTCTTCTCCAGCAGATCTTCCTGACCAAGGAATCAAACCGGAGTCTCCTGCATTGCAGGTGGATTCCTAACCAACTGAGATGTCAGGCAAGCCCTTAATCTAGATCAGTATATAATCTTAGAGATACCTATGTTAAGCAAACAGTGACTTGGTGTTCTTGAGCAATAATCAATATCAGGCTGCAAAGTAGAAAGGGCTTTATTTGGGGTTTTAAGAATTGAAATTCAGGAGACACAAATTCAGGTAAAACCAAAAATATGTTCTGGGGAAGAGAGAGTTAGAGGCAAAACTCCAAAGATTACTTAAGAATTATGATTGACCCTAGTACAAGAAAGAAATATTTGTTTTAAAGAGAGACTGTGCTGTGCTCAGTCACTCAGTCACATCCCATTCTTTGCAACCCCAGTGGACTGTGGCCCATCAGGCTTCTCTGGGGCATTTCTCAGGTGAGAATACTGCAGTGGGTTGCCATTTCCTTATCCAGGGAATCTTCCAAACCAGGGATCAAACCCACGTCTCTGGCATTGCAGGCATATTCTTTACAGCTTAGCCACCAGAGAAGTCCATAGGTACTAAATGCCCGTTAGCAAAAATATAGGTAAACTAGCATGCTAAAATCAATCCCAAGATTTATAGCAGAATAGTCTAAAATGTTTATGTACTATTAATACAATAATGATTTTTAAAATTTTTGTATATTCTTTGCCATTGTTCTTTCCCGAGACATAATCCTCTAGGACAAACAAAACTTTGAGTTGATCATGCATCACAAATATTGTCTTTTTATGGATAGATATAACTATATTCCCCATGGCTTCCCTTGTGGCTCAGATGGTAAAGAGTCTGCCTGCAATGCAGGAGACCTGGGTTCAATCCCTGGGTCGGGAAGATCCTCTGGAGGAGGGAATGGCAATCCACTCCAGTTTTCATGCCTGGAAAATCCCATGGACAGAGAAGCCTGGTGGGTAACTGTCCATGGGATCCCATAGAGTTGAACACAACTGAGTGGCTAACACAAACTATATTTCCAAGTCATTACTTGAGAATAAACAACATTTCAAATAAGATGGCCTGTTTATATAATCAAAAGTTGAGAAAAAAAAGAAGTAAGAGCAGTGAATCACTGAAGTAATAATTAGTAAAAAATTATTGTGCACACACTAAAAAGAGTTTATAAACTGGGAGCACTCAAACCAAGACACATGGAATGTGGTGAACAGTTTATATATTGTATAGGCTGTGACTGTTCTTCAAATTGGTTTGAATTTTAGAATTTTCTTAAAGGGAATTGAGTAGTAGTTACCTTGTATCAGTTTGGGGGAACAGTTTAAGTTTCACTTTTCACTGTCAGAGACATAAGCAAGAGAAGTGACCCAAATCAAGGTAGCCTCACTTGTCTTGCAAAAGCTTTTTGGCTAAACTGATTTTTTCTGCTCAGAGAATTTTTAAGTCTGGTCTCCACTTGTGTTTGACTTTAACAGTACTAATTATTTTTAATGTAATGTTGTCTTGCAGCTTTGTTTCATGCTGTCTTAAATAACTAACTAGCCTATGAATTTCAGCAAGAACTGATTTAAATTCTGTGAACTTCCAATTCCTTGAGGTTTGTTGAACTGAATTATATAAAATGCATTAAGACTTGGCTATCTCATAGTTCTAGGAACTTTTTGAAGAGTAATTATGAAGACTGTATAATGTGACAGATACTGAGTGAGTTTTAATGAAGGAAATATTTACCAAGTGTCTTGTGAGCGGATTAAATTTATAAGGTCTAACAAATCTGGTTTCTACAATTTAGCTCAGATGGTAAAGACTATTCCTTCAATGTATGAGACCAGAGTTTGATCCCTGGGTTGGGAAGATCCCCTGGAGAAGGGAATGGCAACCCACTCCAGTATTCCTGCCTGGAGAACTCCACGGACAAAGGAGCCTTGAAGGCTACAGTCTCTGGGGTCGCAAAGAGTTGGATGCAATAGAGCGACTGACACACACTTGTGAAAAGTGAGTCACTCAGTCCTGTCTGACTCTTTGGGACCCCATGGACTGTAGCCTGCCAGCTTCCTCTGTCCATAGAATTTTCCAGGCCAGAATATTGGAGTGGGAGCCATTCCCTTCTCCAGGTGATCTTCCCAATCCAGGGATCTAACCCAGGTCTCTCTCATTGCAGGTGTATTCTTACCATCTGAGCCATCAGGGAAGAAGACTTTTGTGAACTAATTAAATTTATAAGGTAGTATGAATCTGGTTTCTACAATTTTAGATGAAAAAATATGTATATATAGAGAAATGATCAACAAAAAGAGAAATAATCAGAAATAAAAGTAAGCTCGATAAATAAATGTTGCAGGAGATTAAGGATAAAATGTTCCAATATAGACAGAGCAGTAAACAAGTACTAAGAGGCAGTCCACTATGCTGTGTCAAAATTTTATTATCTGAACAACCACAGTGAGCCAACTGAACTGACCTATTTTACAAAACAGGAACAAATTAAATATCTCTGTACTTTATCAAATATCCCAGATATTTGGTCACCAAAATATCTGGATGCATAGCTGATGATTTGTTTCCTATTCCTACTATAATAAGTAAATAAATTAATATACATGCCCTCAATATTAAACAGGGTCAGTGTATTTTTGTCACATCTTCAGTTCTTTCAGTTACATATTTTAGTTCTGATAAAGAAAAAGATGAAGGAAAGAGATGACAGCTCTTTGTGGAATAAGAGGATTTTCCTATCATTCTAATTATAGAACTGGTGAAACTGAATTACTTTCTAGGTTCTTCCAGTAAATCTGGTAGGAATATTAAGCTTAAATTAGCCTTTTCCTTGAAACTCTCTTATGCCCTTTCTGGAATAGGAAAGAGTAAAGAATTTCAACTCTCTGATGACAAATACATTGAAAAAGGCCATGGCTTTAGATCTAAGAATAGGAGGAAGTCATAAGGTCTCCAGGCACTTGACTGAAGGTTAATTAATCAGTATTTGTATTCATTTTCACAGCTATATTTTTATTTGCTACCAATTGGCTTAGCAGATGGTAAGGACTAGAAATCTGGTACATCTTGAAAAAAATCAGATCTCATCAAGTCAATTAGTTTTAGAAACTACATTAGAAATTCTTTGCTTACTTAAGGAGAAACAGTTTACTAATAATGTTTGTTCTGGGAATAAAATTTGTGCCAAAAACATTTTTTCTCTAGTTAATTCCTGCTTGCTTCTCTGCTCACACATGCCTCTGCACATACCCCTCCACACACACACACACACACACACACACACACACACACATGGTGGTGGAAATAAATGAAAACAGGGATGGTATGGTAGTGGTGGTTTAGTCGCTAAGTCATGTCCAACTCTTTTGCAGCCCTATGGACTGTAGTCGGCCAGGCTCCTCTGTCCATGGAATTTTCCAGGCAAGAATACTGGAGTGGATTACCATTTTCTTCTCCAGGGGATCTTCCCAACCCAAGAATCAAACCTGTGTCTCCTGCTTCGCAGGCAGATTCTTTACCATTGAGCTACCTGGGAAGCCCTGAAGACAGGATATTTCCACCTAAATGAAATTTTGACAAGTTAGCCTTGTCTTAGGCTAGGAGAAGTCACCAGAAGCTGATTTGGCCCACTTTGGCTCACTCCAATGACTGTAAACAAGTTTTTTCTTCTTTTAAAGGAACATACACACATACACATGGAAGAAAAAGAAAAGTGAAATCCCAAAGGAGTGGAAAAGTATAAGTGGAATAACAGGATATATTCTCCAAAGGAACCAAACAGTCAGTCTACTGCCAGCAAACCCAAGATGATTAATACTAACACCACAAAAGGTAGACTTTTTTAAAACAAGAGAAAAAAAAAATGATCTGAAAAAAATTTAAATGTTAAAAAATTCACTCTCTTCAAAATTATTTGATAACCAATTAACTAGAAAGATTTAGACAAGAGTTGAATTCTTTAATGCCCCTACTGGTAGCAGGTCAGAGATAGAGCCATAGCATTACTAGAATCCTTTCCTAAGGATGCCTATTTACTAATGCACAAAGATACAGAAATACTAAAGACCAAGAAGGCAATGCCAAAAATATAAATATATACAGTAGAATTAGAGACCAATTCTTTATGTTAAATAATTTTTATTGTTGGTTTTAGATAGTATTAATTTATATATTTATTTATAATGTACATGCTTTAAAAATAGTAGTATTTTTTTTAAAACTACTACATTAGGTGGGACTCTAGGGAAAAAATATAGTGAACAAAAATATACTAAAATCCTGGCTTTATAGGGTTTACTTTATATTGAGATAAATGATATTAAACATTAAACTCAAAATGTAGTGTAGTATAAGGTGATGCCCACTTGAAAAAAAATGGAGCAGTGATGAGGGATAAGGAATGTTAGGAAAGGTAGTTGTAACTTTATTTGGGTTGGTCAACCTGAGCCAGGATCCAAAGGTTAAGGAGAGAACTATATGGGGAAGAAGAAAGAGTAGTTGAGAGGACTAAAGTAGTCTGTGCCTACCTTTGCTTGAGGTTTAACAGAGAGATATTACTGTACAGTGAGCAAATTGAGTAAAAAGCATAAAGAAGGCAAGGTGATGCAATGGTATGTAGGTGATAGCAAGTGAAATGGGAGAAATTTTGAAAGTTTTTAGCAGGGTACTCCAGGTCTTTTCCTATGAGAATAGATTGACAGGGACAAAAGCTGAGGCATGAAGAGTACTGGAAAAGTCTAGACTTTAGGTATAAATTAGGAAATTATAGGAAACATGGGTATTAATGACACCTAACAATATTTGATTATGAAGTAATAGTTTTACCTGATCTTCCAGGCAATAGTTTTTTTTTTTTTTTTTAAGACATCATCAACAATGAGACACACAGTTCAATAGCTCTTAGACTCTTGAAAATAAGTTTGAAGACCTCTAATTGTCTGTGAAGAAATGTAAAGAATATAATCTGTTCCCTGAATTTAATTTTGCAATGATGTATTTTCTGTTATCTTTAAAATAAAGACTTGAAAAAGCCTAGTAAGTCAATCCATATCAAGCATGATGATCACCTGGGAGCTTGTTAGAAATCTGGAATCTGGTACAGCATCCAACATCTACTGATTTTCATTAATGTTAAAGTTTGAGCAACACTATTCTCTGTGGATTTCCTTGGTGGCTCAGTGATAAAGAATCTTCCTGACAATACAGGAGAGGCAGATTCAATCACTGGGTCAGGAAGATCCCCTGGAGAAGGAAATGGCAACCAAACTCAAGCATTCTGGCCTGGGAAATCCCATGAACAGAGGAGCATGGCAGACTACAGTTCATAGGGTCATAAAAGAGTTGGAAATGACTTAGTGACTAAACAACAACTCTATCTATAAAATTAAATTTATAAATTAAAAGATAAAGACCAATCATGACAAGAGAACATAGGCTCCCTGGATCCTTTACATTCATTTCTGTCTTTGATTGTTTCTGATGATTTTTATTTCCTTAACAAGATAATAACCACCTTGACACAAGTTTATCATAATCATAAAATCAATAGAGATAGGGACTTTGCTTTGCTTATTGCTGTGTCCACAGCACCCAGAATAGTTTCTTAGCCTAAGTAGGTGCCAAGCTTTGAATTAAGTAGTATTTTTGCATATACCTTAGGCTTCCTGAAAGTTCAAAACAACCAGACACAAGAATGCACATGCAAATGTGAAAATGAAATTAATTGAATAGACATTGGCCAACAATATTTATTTTGCTTCCTCCAGAAACAGACACTCACTTTCTCAAGCTCTTTTTATGTGACATTTGCTTACAATAAGCCAAAGCTAGACATGTGGTCAAACTCAAAAATAAGATACAAGGTCATAGATACTATCTCCTGATTATGGAATCTGAAATATAATTAAATAAATGATGTAGTGAAAGGATGAGACAAAAATTTTAGGCTATTAGGTCAATTTGATTTATCACTATTATGTGCTAGATCTTTACTTACTTTGTACAGAATTGATTCACAGTCATCACAATCTGAAGTATTTTCCACCAACCCTTCCAAACTTTGCTCAAATATCTGCTTTATTAAAATTCTTCTGATCATCCTAGAAAAAATTAATTTTTCTCTGTTTTCTATGTCTCCATGTTACTTTCTTTATATCTGTAATTTAGCATTCCATCTTATACATCATTTTAGTTAGTTCGGGACTCTCTTGGCCCTCTATCCCAGCCAACCAATACTGTGAAATCCAACAAGTTGCCAAAATATAAAATTTCTAATTGATAGAGCTTTTCAGAAGGGAGATTTTCTAAATTGTTATAGAAAGGAATGGAGAGGGATAAAATATGCTTATAATTTCTATCCTTCCTCTTTGATTTTAGAAGGCCTTATGCAAATCCTGTTTTCCCAAATTTACTTTGGAAGCAGCATCTCAAATCAAGAGTTACAAACCCATGGTGTTCCCACAGACTCCAAGCAGTTTCTAATTTTGTCACATCTTAATTTCCCGAGATGCTACTATGTGACACAGTTTGTATGCTACCTCCTCCTCCTCTATCAGTTTCCCTGCTTTCCCAAGCATACTTCTCATTGGGATGAACAAAAATTCATTTTCTTATAATTAAATGCATTTGAAATGAAGTTCACCAAGCATGAAAATTTCTTCAATCTTCTGTCAACAAAAGCCCAATAATAAAATCTGTAAGAAGAAGTTCTTAACTGTAAACACACAGGTCAAGTGAGTGAGCTTTAAAATTATTTTTAAAAGCACTAAAGTTTGAGGCAAAATTTTGTATACTATTAAAACATAGGGAAGTATTTGTTGAAGTGAAGTTATATGAAAATTCTGATTCATGAAAATAAGCCATCATTAATGGCAATAGATATGCATTGACTATTGACATTATTGGCATATCTATTGGCAATAGATATGCATTGACATTAATGGCAATAGATGTGCATAGAGATACGAAACACCTTACCTGCCTCCTGAGGAATCTGTATGCAGATCAAGAAGCAACAGTTAGAACCAGACATGGAACAACGGACTGGTTCCAAATTGGGAAAGGGATATGTCAAGGCTGTATATTGTCACCCTACTTATTTAACATATGAAAAGTATATCATGTGAAATGCTGGGTTGAATGAAGCACAAACTGGAATTAAGATTGTCAGGAGAAGTATCAATAACTTCAGATATGCAGATGACACTACCCTTATGGCAGAAAGTGAAGAGGAACTGAAGAACCTCTTGATAAAACTGAAAGAGGAGAGTGAAAAAACTGGTTTAAAACTCAAGATTAAAATAACTAAAATCATGGCCTCCAGTTTCATCATTTCATGGCAAATAGTGTGGAAACAATGGAATCAGCACGTTTATTTTGGGGGGCTCCAAAATCACTGCAGATGGTGACTGCAGCCCTGAAACTAAAAGATGCTTGCTCCTTGGAAGAAAAGCTATGACCAACCTTAGACACTGTATTAAAAAGTAGAGACATTACTTTGCTGACAAAGGTCCATCTAGTCAAAGCTATGGTTTTTCCAGTAGTCATATATGGATATGAGAGTTGGACTTTAAAGAAAGCTGAGCACCGAAGAATTGAGGCTTTTGAGCTGTGGTCTTGGAGAAGACTCTTGAGCATCCCTGGACTGCAAAGAGATCAAACCAGCCAATTCTAAAGGAAATCAGTCCTGAATATTCATTGGAAGGACTGATGCTGAAGCTGCAACTCCACTTTGGCCACCTGATGTGAAAAACTGACTCTTTGTAAAAGACCCTGATGCTGGGAAAGATTGAAGTCAGGAGGAGAAGGGGATGACAGAGGATGGAGTGGTTGGATGGCATTACCGACTCAATGGACATGAGTTTGAACATGCCCTGGGAGTTGGTGATGGACAGGGAAGCCTGGTGTGCTGCAGTCCATGTGTTCACAAGGAGTCGGACATGACTGAGCAACCAAACTGAACTGAGCCTGGTTCTGCAGTAGAGAATAGAAAACTGAGTATGAACAGGCATTCAGTTAGCTACATCTACTACAGACAGTGATGACAGGTGTTATCTGTTATCACAAAGGCAACCATAAACATCTATCTTAATATCTGTTAACTTATCCCTCCACATCTAAAACTTGCTCAAGTCACTTATGTGATTATATATCTTTCTCCTTCACTGACGAGAAACCAAAATGGATTTCTAACATCCTCATTCATAAAGATGCTCCTTTCATTAAGGGTATTTATATGGATTACACTCAGCTGAGACAGAGCATGGAATTATATTCAATGCTATTTGGATAGAAATAAAAACAAGTTAATCTGGTTCTGAAATTAATCTTTGCTATTAGCATGTATCCTAAGATTTAGTTTAGGGTTTGACTGTTTTTAAATTTTATTTTTAACTAAAGAAACTGCTCTTGTTTTTCAAGGGACCATACTTAATGTTGATAATCACAGGAACACAGATGTAGTGTAGATGAATACTACTTTACTAGGTCATCCCCAAATCAGAGATGAGCAAACAGAATGATAGGGCTTTATATATCCAGCATGTCTACCATCACACTGGCAGAACTGGAAAGAAAGCTCAGATTTTCTGATTTTACATTAGTGTCCTTTCTGATATAAAACAATTCTAGTTGAGGATCTAATTATACCATAAAGGTCTCAGAGAGATGGGTAAGTGTTCTATCATGTATTGAAATTGACCCATCTATTTGAATTTTCTTTTTGGAGTTATTTCTCCACTGATCTCCAGTAGCATGTTGGGCATTTACCAACCTGGGGAGTTCATCTTTCAATGTTCTATTTCTTTGCCTTTTCATACTATTCATGGGGTTCTCAAGGCAAGAATACTGAAGTGGTTTGCCATTCCCTTCTCCAGTGGACAACATTTTGTCAGAACTCTCCACCATGACCCGTCTGTCTTGGGTGGCCCTACACAGCATGGCTCATAGTTTCATTGAGTTAGACAAGGTAGTGGTCCATGTGATTAAATTTGTTAGTTTTCTGTGATTGTGGTTTCTGTCTGCTTGCCCTTACTCAGTGCCTACCATCTTACTGGGGTTTCTCTGACCTTGGACGTGGGGTATCTCCTCTTAGCCATTTGCTGCTCACTGCTCTAGCGCCGGGCAGCCACCGCTCATCCATTCCAGTGCCACACAACATGTTACTGGAGATCAGTGGAGAAATAACTCCAGAAAGAATGAAGAGATGGAGCCAGAGCAAAAAGAGTACCCAGTTGTGGATGTGACTGGTGATGGAAGCAAGGTCTGATGCTGTAAAGAACAATAGTGCATAGGAACCTTGAATGTTAGGTCCATGAATCAAGGCAAATTGGAAGTGGTCAAACAGGAGATGGTAAGAGTGAACGTCAACATTTTAGAAATCAGCTGACTAAAATGGACTGGAATGAGTGAATTTAACTCAAATGACCATTGTATCTACTACTGTGGGCAAGAATCCCTTAGAAGAAGTGGAGTAGCCATCATAGTCAACAAAAGAGTCTGAAATGCAGTACTTGGATGCAATCTCAAAAACAACAGAATGATCTCTGTTCGTTTTCAAGGCAAACCATTCAATATCATGGTAATCCAAGTCTAAGTCTCGATGGATAATGCCGAAGAAGCTCATGTTGAACGGTTCTATGAAGACCTACAAGACCTTCTAAAATTAACACCCCAAAAAGATGTCCTTTTCATTATAGGGGACTGGAATGCAAAAGTTGGTAGTTGGGAAACACCTGGAGTAACAGGCAAATTTGGCCTTGGAGTACAGAATGAAGCAGGGCACAGCCTAATAGAGTTCTGCCAAGAGAACACACTGGTCATAGGAAACACCCTCTTCCAACAACACAAGAGAAGATTCTACACATGGACATCAACAAATGGTCAACACCAAAATCAAATTGATTATATTCTTTGCAGCCAAAGATGGAGAAGCTCTAAGCAGTCAGCAAAAACAAGACTGGGAGCTGACTCTGACTTAGATCATGAACTCCTTATTGACAAATACAGACTTAAATTGAAAAAAGTAGGGAAAACCACTAGACCATTCAGATATGACCTAAATCAAATCCCTAACGATTACACAGTGGAATTGGGAAATAGATTTAAGGGACTAGATATGATAGACAGAGTGCCTGATGAATTAAGGATGGAGGTTTGAGACATTGTATAGGAGACAGGGATCAAGAAGATCCCCGTGGAATAGAAATGCAAAAAAGCAAGATGGCTGTGTGAGGAGGGCTTACAAACAGTTATGAAAAGAAGAGAAGCAAAAAGGAAAGATATACCCATTTGAATGCAGAGTTCCAAAGAATAGCAAGGAGAGATAAGAAAGCCTTCCTCAATGGTCAGTGCAAAGAAATAGAGGAAAACAACAGAATGGGAAAGACTAGAGATCTCTTCAAGAAAGTTAGAGATACGAAGGGGACATTTCATGCACAGATAGGCTCAATAAAGGACAGAAATGGTATGGACCTAACGGAAGCAGAAGATATTAAGAAGAGGTGGCAAGAATACACAGAACTGTACAAAAAAGGTCTTCACAACCCAGAGATTACAATGGTGTGATCACTCACCTAGAGCCAGACATCCTGGAATGTGAAGTCAAGTGGGCCTTAGGAAGCATCACTACCAAACAAAGCTACTAGAGGTGATAGAATTTCAAATACTAAAAGATGATGATGTGAAAGTGCTGTACTCAATATGTCAGCAAATTTGGAAAACTCAGCAGTTGCCACAGGACTGGAAAAGGTCAGTTTCATTCTTATCCCAAAGAAAGGCAATGCCAAAGAATGCTCAAACAACCAAAGCATTGCACTCATCTTATATGCTAGTAAAGTAATGCTGAAAATTCTTCAATCCTGGCTTCAACAATACGTGAATGATGAACTTCCAGATGTTCAAACTGGTTTTGGAAAAAGCAGGGGAACCAGAGATCAAATTGCCAACATCCACTGGATCTTTGAAAGAGCAAGAGAGTTCCAGAAAAAAAGCATCTATTTCTGCTTTATTGACTATGCCAAAGCCTTTGACTGTGTGGATCACAACAAACTGTGGAAAATTCTTCAAGAGATGAGAATACCAGACAACCTGACCTGCCTCTTGAGAAACCTATATGCAGGTCAGGAATCAACTATTAGAACTGGACATAGAACAACAGACTGGTTCCAAATTGGGAAAGGAGTGAGTCAATATTGTATATTGTCACCCTGTTTATTTAACTTATATACATCATGAGAAATGCTGGGCAGAGTACATCATGAGAAATGCTGGGCTGGAGGAAGCACAAGCTGGAATCAAGATTGCTGGGAGAGATATAAATAACCTGAGATCTGCAGATAACACCACCCTTATGGCAGACAGTGAAGAGGAACTAAAAAGCCTCTTGATGAAAGTGAAAGAGGAGAATGAAAAAGTTGGCTTAAAGCTTAACATTCAGAAAACTAAGATCATGGCATCTGGTCCCATCACCTCATGGGAAATAGATGGGGAAACAGTGGAAACAGTGGAAGATTTTATTTCTGGGGGCTCCAAAAGCACTGCAGATAGTGACTGCAGCCATGAAATTAAAAGACACTTACTCCTTGGAAGAAAAGCTATGACCATCCTAGACAGCCTATTAAAAAGCAGAGACATTGCTTTGCCAACAAAGATCCATCTAGTCAAAGCTATGGTTTTTCCAGTAGTTGTGTATGGATGTGATATTTGGACTATAAAGAAAGCTGAGCACTGCAGAACTGATGCTTTTGAACTGTGATGTTGGAGAAGACTCTTGAGAGTCCCTTGGACAGCAAGGAGATCCAACCAGTCCATCCTGAAGGAGATCAGTCCTGGGTGTTTATTGGAATGACTGATGCTGAAGCTGAAACTCGAATACTTTGGCCTCCTGATTTGAAAAACTGACTCACTGGAAAAGACCCTGATGCCAGGAAAGGTTGAAGGTGGGAAAAGAAGGGGACAAAAGAGCTTGAATTTGTTGGATGGCAACACCAGTTCAATGGACATAAGTTTGGGTAAACTCCGGGAGTTGGTGATGGACAGGGAAGCCTGGCGTGCTGCAGTCCATGGGGTTGCAA
Source organism: Cervus elaphus (assembly GCF_910594005.1). Taxonomy (NCBI): domain Eukaryota; kingdom Metazoa; phylum Chordata; class Mammalia; order Artiodactyla; family Cervidae; genus Cervus; species Cervus elaphus. The sequence goes on along the minus strand of NC_057825.1, from coordinate 69,607,469 downwards.
AGAGTCGGACACAACTGAAATGACACACAGCACAGTATGTAGGCAACTCCTCCCCCTTTTCTTTGATCCTCTCTTTTAATATTTTCCCATTTTTTATTTCATTCTCATCCTTTTTATCACCTATTCTCCTGTAATTATTTTACTATCCATTAATACACTGAAAAATAGCAAAAAATTAGTATTAATATTTTAAATGTTTATTTTTTTATTCACAACTTTGTAATTGAGATACTATTGTGTGTATATGTCTCATTATAAATGATTTCTTATATTCCCATTTGACTTCTCGTTTCCAATAGACCTATGAATTCATGTCATATATAACCTCCTCAACAGGTAAATTCTAAATTCCCATTTAGAGTGAAGGTAATTTTAACTTTACTAGTTTTGTCAGCTATCTTGATTACTATTCTTACTCTCACTTCTAGATTAAAGGACTGTTGTGGTGTTCATTTGCCCTTCCCTCTAAAGCCTAGGAGGTAGCATTTATAAAGTAAATGGTAATTTCCTGTATCTCTACTGTTTTTTGATCCTTTTCCTCAGGGGTCAGTAAAACACATCATCAAATGGATTTTCTGAGGCCTCCAAACCTAAAGTCTTTGCTTTTCAAAGAACCCTTTGATGCTGTTTTGGTTTATGAATGTAAAATGGCATTCTTGATCTATGTCACTATTCATGCCTGGTCAGACTGCCATTAACTTTCACCTTTACTGTAAACTTTCATAGAAAGCCACATGGAGGTGATACATCAATTTGAAAATAGTTAATTAGCAGCCTGCTTCTCTTTGCAGTTATCTCCATCAAGGTCATACATGTTAACAGATTTATTCACAAGGCACTAAAAAATAAGTAACATAAAATGTAGTATGATAATTCTATTCCAATATGGACTTTAGATTTTTGCTTAATTTGTTTAAAATGAAAAATACACATGAGGCATCAAATATTTAGTTTATGAACTGAATAGTAAAAAGTGCATATTTAAACTTTGTGGGGAATATACCAAAGAACTGCTTTACTCCTCCTGCAACTAAAATAACTTGGAGAAGAATTAGTATTCCTATAGAAATATTAAAAAAAATTAAAACATATATGTTTCTGAAGCTGGATATGGCATACTATTCAACCTATAAATAATGGAATTTTAAACATAAAGATGTGTACTTAGGTGAGAGGGTGATATACTTCATGAAGAATAAGGGGAAACTCTCATGAATTTAGCATATAATAGTGAAGGAAATTGACATAATAAGCACAGACAATAACCAATAGTGTTCTATGTTTTCTATGTTATTAAAGCAATGCCGGAATTGCTTCCCTGGTGGCTCAGACAATAAAGAATCCGCCTGCAATGAGGAAGAACTGGATTCAGTCCTTGAGCTGGGAAGATCCATTGGAGAAGGGAATGGATACCCACTCCAGTATTCTGGCCTGAAGAATCCCATGGACAGAGGAGCCTGGAAGGCTACCGTCCATGGGATCCCAAAGAGTCAACATGACTGAGCGATTTTCACTTTTCACATATTCTCAAGTGCTTAATGAATTCACTATTTTGTTACATATCAGATAATTTTTAGTGCTCTTAATGGTTAATAAACACCTTACAAGTTTTTCCAATTTTGGTTAGTCTTTCATCGCATAAACTGGCTCGAAAGGGTGGAGCATGAAATAAGTTCATAAGCATACCTTTAGAAGAAATGACAAGATGACAGCAGGATAGGCACAAATCAACAATAATACAAGAACTATTTCTAAAATCACTGTTGGTGCTAAGACTTCACCATTTGAAAAAAATTTATTGGAGTAGTTGATTTATAATGTTGAGTTAGTTTCTGCTGTGCAGCAAAGTGAGCTAGTAATTCTTTTTAGTCGCTAAGTTGTGTCTAAGTCTTTTGTGACCTCGTGGACTGTAGCCCACCAGGGTCCTCTATCCATGGCATTTCCTAGGAAAGAATATTGAAGTGGGTTGTCATTTCTTTTTCCAGGAGATCCTTCCTGACCCAGGGATTGAACCCATGATTCCTGCATTGGCAGGCAGATTCTTTACTATAGGGCTTCCTTCATAGCTCAATTGGTAAAGAATCCTCCTGCAATGCAGGAGACCCTGGTTCGATCCCTGGATTGGGAAGATCTCCTGGAGAAGGGAAAGGCTTACCCACTCTAGTATTCTGGCCTGGAGAATTCCATGGACTATACAGTCCATGCAGCCGCAAAGAGTTGGACACGACTGAACAACTTTCACTTTCACTTTTCTTTACCACTGAGCCACCAGGGAAGCCCCAATCAGTTATACATATACATATATCCACCCTTCTTTAAATTCCTTTTCCATATAGGTCATTACAGAGTACTGAGTAGAGTTCTCTGTGCTCTACAGTAGATTCTTATTAGTTGTTTATTTTATGTAGAGTAGAGTATGAATGGGGCTTTCCTTGTGGCTCAGTGGTAAAGAATCCACCTGCAATGCAGGAGACCTGGGCTTGATCCCTGGGTCACGAAGACCCCCTGGAGCAGGGCATGGCAACCCACTACAGTATTCTTGCCTGAAGAATCCCATGGAAGGAGGAGACTGGCAGGTTACAATCCATTGGGTCGCAAATAGTCAGACACGACTGTCACCACTTAGCATACACACATGCAGGGTATATATGTCAGTCCCAACTTCCCAATTTATCCCCCTCTCCCAAACCTCCCCCCACCCGCCCCTGGTGACCATAGCTACATCTGTGACTCTATCTCTGCTTTGTAAGTAAGTTCATTTGTACCATTTTTTTTAGATTCCACATATAAGTGATATCATATGATATGTGTCTTTCTCAGTCTGACTTAACTTCACTCAGTGTGACAATCTCTCGGTCCATCCATGTTGCTGCAAATGGAATTATTTGTTCTTTTTATGGCTGAGTAACATTCCAGATCATTCAGGATTTATCCTGTATAGGCTTCTCTGCACTTCCTGGACATGGGTGTACATAGGTCAAAAAGGAAAGTGATTTTGTGCTTATAGATTAGAAAACATGGTAAAGATGTTAGTTGTTCTCAAATAAATACACAGCTTTAATGTAATTCTCATCAAATTCCCAGTGAGAATTTTTATAGATATTGATTATTCTAAAATATATATATGAAAAGTCAAAAGAATTAGAATAGCTCAAATTATTTAGAAAATGAATAAAGGGGAAGGAATCAGTCTAATCTGTTGCAACATTCTGTATGTAAATCCATAGTCAAGATTATGGTATTGATAAAGAGATACACAAAAGATCAATGGTATAGAATGGAGATCTTAGCAATGGACCTGCAGAAGTAAGTCCAACCAATTTCTGATTTTTGACAAACATACCAAAGCAGTTCAATGGAGAAGGGACAGTATTTTTAGCAAATAGTGCTGGAACCACTGTCATCCATAGACAAAAGAGAAAGCTTAAACCAAGTGCTGTACCATATGCAGATGTGAACTCAAAGTGGATGACCAACTTAGACTAAAACTATGAAAATTTTAGGGAAAACATAGAAGAAAATCTTCAAGGTTTTACTGGTAAAATAATGAGACTTCTATCAAAAGTGTAACCCATTAAAAAAAAAACCTTGATAAATTGGACGTCATCAAAATTTAAAACTTTCACTATCCAAAAACCCTGTAAAGAGGATAAATGACATGCTGTAGGCTGAGACAATAAAGTTACAAGCCACATACTTAGCAAGAAACTTGTAAAATATAGAAAGAACTTTAAAAACTCAACAGTACAAAACCAAACAATCCAATAATAAAATGGGCAAGAGATATGTGTAGATTTTTCACAGAAGTAGATCTAGAGATATATCTAGAGGTCAAATAACACATTAAAATATGTTAAACATCATTAGTCATTAAGAAAATCTTAAATTGAAAACACAAGGGAGATTACTACATACTCCTCAGAAAGGCTACAAAATGAAACAAAACAAGAATATCAGTAGTAAAAACACCAACTTCTGTTATAAAGATGCAAACAAACCTGATCACTCATAAACTGCTAGGGAGAGTATAAAATGATACAATTACCCTACACACAGTTTTCCATTTTCCTAAAAAATTAAACATATAACCAACTTACACCCCAACAATTGCAGTAATAGACATTTATCTCAGAGAAATAAAGTTATATTCACAGAAAAGTCTATATATACAAATGCTCATAGAAGTTTAATTTATAATATGCCCAAACCTAAAAAAATTTGTAGAGGTGCTGTTGTCCAAATGGTCAAATTCCTTTAAGAATATTTATGCTAAAAGAAACTTCAAAATTGATGCAGAAATAAGGAAAACACCAAAATTACCTGCAAACAATGTCAGGATAAAATCATAGTTTGACAATAAAAGTAAGTGACTGTATGAGAACTGCCAAAATTAAAGAATAAATGTTTATAATGTTGGGTCATTTGGGAAATTATTTATTTAGTTTTATTCTAACTGCCAAAAGATAAAATGTTCTGCCACATATTTACCACAAAAAAGCTTTGCAATCAGTGAAGAGGAATGTAAATTAGACAATAGGTAAACTTAGACTTTTAGACAATTAGGTTACAACACTCAAGTCAAACTTAAAAATGAAATTGGCAGAATATAAAAAAATCCCTTCCCTTTCCATGAAAGGTGATATTGACAGTATTAATAGAAAATGGTAAAGACACTGGATAGTGCCAAGTAAGAAAGATATAAAGGTACATGAACATAAATGCTAGAAACAATATTGTAGGTTATATTTAAAAAGTAAAGTGTAGGTAAAAAGTTATTACTAGGTTATTTTTCAATAGACGGCCACAAAATCAAATGTCTGTAAGACTTTTCAATCAGTCCTGGAATAAATGCCATTTTAAAGGTTAAAACATTTAATTTTCTAAAAAATACAAGATTTTAGGGGGGGAATTTAAGTGAAACTAATACTTTTTAAATGAATAACTGTAGGGCTTTTTTTTTTTTTTTTTGCTTTCTGCTTGAAGCTACTCCAGACTCAAAACGGTCTGAAATATCTGAGGCAACTAAGAAAGATTCTTGGAGAATATGGAAAAAAAATAACTTATCCACATGCATGCAAATGACATAGACACAAAATACTTCACCATATATATACTTAACAGAAAAAATCATTTTGATAGTTGAATAGGAGTAGAGGTGCAAGATCCTTCATTACTTTAGAGTTTAGACTTAGTCTAACTTGTTATAACTACTGGTAAAGAGGAAGAAGCAGATATCATTATATTGAATTAACAAAATATTATTACATTGGGGAATAAAAATAGAAATACAGTGAAATTATTTAACCAAATAGGGGGAATATAATGTATTTAGGTAGAATAAAATACCATATTGAATCTCAGTTATAATATTATCTGTCATTAATTTTAAGCATAAAGACATGTTTTAGCAAATCAGTTCTTAAAATATTGTGAACTACTGCAAACCCAAGAACAGAATAAAGATAGATATGATCTGATATTTTCTCAAATGTGTTGCAATTATTAAAACTAATTTTAGATTAAAATTTAGTTTCAGAATCAGTCAAATGCAGAACATAAAAATATGTTCTGTATTTTTATATATAGAACATATATATAAATGTATATATAAAATATATACAAATATATTTATAATATATATAAACATAATAAAATATGTATTATATACCTAGTCTTGAGTCTAATACTATAATTTCTGGAAAAATTATAAAGAAATAATGATTTGAGCAAATGTCAACAAGACTTCACATTTATGGAGGTCTTTTTAAGGACAAAGAATATATTTACAATGTTATGGTAATTTCTGAATTCTGATATTATATTAAAAATTTCTATATTACAAAAAAAGCTTAGTAGAAATGTTAAATAGGAGTAGTTTTGTTTTGCATTGCTTAGCAGAAATTCTACTCAACACAGGTATGTTGCATATCTGCTCAAGTCAGCATTCACGTTCCTTCTTAAATCATACTGTAGGAAAGAAGACCAGGGATATGAAATAAATAATTTTGGATTTTATTCATTTCTCACTCTTATGAGAATCATTATTAAATATTTGCTGAGCTAGTATGCCTGGCTTTGCAATAGAATGCTAAAGGTTAAAAAATTACTGATATACATTCCTGCCCCTCAATTACTTTTTGTTAAAGGAAAGCATAAAGATAAAAATTATAAGGAAAAGCTAGCATCTCCCTGATGAGGTCAGAGGTAATATTTTTTAATCTTTGCTTTCTCAGCACACAATATGAGAAATTTATTCAATATTTATTAGTTGAATGAAGTAATAAAATGTCATCTACAGTTAGACCTTTGGTTTATCAATTATTGAGAGAAAATATCTATACACATTGTTTGGAAATATTCTATAAGGAAGAACTGTCACTTCTGGATTTGTTTAATTATTTACATCGTTTGAACTTGTGTATATTTATTTAATGCATTGGGTTATAGTCAATTTATTTTGTGTTCAGATCTTCCAGCTTTAGTGACTGGGACACAGATTGATCCCTGTGTCCCTTTAATGTGCGGCCATTCTTCTGTTTTTATGCACTGCTTTCTCGCTTCAGGCTCATCTTACATTTTTCTTTTTCCAGCCATAGTATCAGTAATTTCTCCAATGAGCTCTTGATTTCTTTTAGTAACTCAATAATAAGATACACACAGAAAAGAAACAATTTCATGTTGGCAAAATTTTGATCAGATATATCTCAAAAGAGTATTCACTAACCATCAGAGAAATGTAAATCAAAACCACAGTATCACCCTCTCTGTCTCTCTCTCTTGTGTCTCTCTCTGTCTCTCTGTCTCTCTCTCTCTCTCTATATATATATATATATTTATGTAAGAATAGCTAAAACATAAAAAAAAAGACCATAGTTTCATTAGGAGGGAAAGCAATAATAAATCCAGATAAATTGCTAGAAGTCAAACAAGGAGACTATGTATTGTATGATATCACTTACATATTTATATGAATGAAAAATTAAACAGCTGCTTTGGAAAACAGTACAGCAGTGTCTCAGGGAGTTTAGTATACACTTACCATGCTATTCATAAACTGCATTTTATGAAAAGTAGAGTAAATGTTCACACAAAAACTTTATTTTTCCAACTTTGTTGAGACATATTTGGCATATAACATTGTGTAAGTTTAAGGTACAAAATGTGTTCATTTGATACTTATTATTGCAGTCTGATTATTACCATGACATTAGATAATACCACCATTCCATCACATGAGAGTATGTGCATGTGTATATATTTATCTAGTTTCTCATTTTGTAGTAATCATTTAATATTGAATATGGCTCAATAGCTACTTACTGGAGATGTATTCAATAGAAAGCTTTGCTGAAGTTAAGAAAAAAAAGCTTCTAGACAGTTTTGTATATACATATATGTAAATGAATTAAATTATATATACTATATACTTGTACTTATGGAATTTTACATATAATTGTTTCAAATAATCTTCATAGTTATGATGTAATATTATTTTTTAAATGTAATAGCATTGGTGGATATTATGATCTTAATTTTTCTAAAATGAAATATAATTTTATGTTCAACTTTTATGGATGCAGTGCCTAATTTTTATATTATATTGAAAGGACTTATGTCAGATCTCCAAAATCTCTTGTGAGTGAAGATTGGGAACCTGAAAGTAAGAGAGAAAGGAAGAATTGTAAGGAGGAGGAAGGGAAAAAGAGAAACAAAGGAAGTGAGGAAAGAAAGCAGAGGAAAGAAAAGGAAACGATGTTAATTAATTATAGTGTTAAAATGTGAAAATTCTTAAAATTA